>NW_010430389.1:0-262 GCF_000710305.1 Buceros rhinoceros silvestris
TGCCGGTCATTGTTGCTCCATGGGATTTCTTCTGCCCCCCGCGAAAGACCTGATGTGGACCGGAGCGTTTCTAACATGAACTTTCTCTCTGGGATCTGGTGGTCTCTTCCCCTGGTCTTGGTCTGGACGACCCCACCAGTCACCTCCTCATGGTGGTAAGCTGTGCAATTCCAGGAATTTTTATTTGCTCTTGGGGAAGGTGGGGTCGGATTAATTGTAAATTAAGGAAAGGGGGGTGAGCGGGGAAGCCTCTCCCTCTTAG
>NW_010430390.1:0-352 GCF_000710305.1 Buceros rhinoceros silvestris
TTCTCGGAAACGCGCCGGTTCCCAGGGGCCAGGAGCACCGGGCCAGAACCCCGTATCACAACAGCCTCCCCCTGCTCCCAGCAGCTTCCGCGGGGTGAGCCCGGAGCGGCGCTGCGTTCCGAGGAGCTGCGAGGCCACAGGGACGTCGTCCTCGTCACCAGCACTCGCTGCTCTGCCACTGTCGCGGGCAAACCCAGGCGGCGGCGCAGACAGCAGCCAGGCAGGACGAATGGCCTGAGCGGCAAGCGGGGCCCAGACAGGCAGTGAGGACAAGAGCCTGCGAGAGCACCCGGAGCTCCAGCGAGCATTAGTGGAGAGGCGCTGGCTGCGGAGGCGCCCCAGAGCTGCCGGA
>NW_010430390.1:522-2519 GCF_000710305.1 Buceros rhinoceros silvestris
CATCGCAGTGTAAACGAGAGCTGAATTATCACATCTCCAGGGAAAAAGTGATCAGTAGCAGGAACCGCGTGCCCTCGGGCATGGGCCCATGGGTGAGAAACCGGGAGGTGTTTTATCTAGGCTGCAGCAACAGGTAAACTCACTGCGAGGCCAGTCACACCAGACTGAGCGCGCTCGGGCCGGCACAGAAGCGCCTGCTCTCCGCACGGCGCTGCCTCAGTCGGCCTTCCTGGGAGCGCGGCCCATCTTGGTGCGGATGTTCCGCAGGAGGAAGAAAGCCACGGTGCTGCCGGCGCAGGTGACCTCGGCTGCCCAGAAGGCGGTGGCCCAGCTGTAGTGCTTGGCGATGGTGCTGAAGGGCAGTCCAGCCAGGAAACCCCCGACTGCAAGGGCAAGCAAGCAGAGAACAGCAACGCCTGAGCGTCTACGTGTTGCCTGCCAACACGCGGTTCTGCACGTACAAAACTTCCTGGGCCTGGTTTGAACTTTAAGCACGGGGCAAAATCCCGCTGGGTGCAGCAGGACGCATCTGTGGGGCTCCCGGCTCTGCCACCTCTGCTGCTTTGATGGCCTCCCCTGGCACCCAGGGGCTGGCTGCGCTGCCGCCAGAACTCACCCAGGCTTTGCGCAGCACTGGGGGAAGGGTGTTACTCACCGTTGGCCATGAGGGCCACGATGGCATGGGAGGTGCCGCACAGGTTGGCCGGGGCGCTCTCGTTGGCTATGACACCGAAGAGGGCGATCGGCCCGTACGAGGAGAACCCAAACACAGCTCCCAGAGTCAGGATCCACAGCTGGCGAAACAAGCAGAGGTCAGGAGCTGGATGTGACACCTCAGGGTGGTCAGCCAGCAGGCGCTGACACATCTCACACCCTCTGGGCCCTACGAGGGGGGTCTGACACCGGCCTGCAGCCAGAACAGCTCATGCCCGTGACAGACCCATGAGCAGGCAGCAGCTGCGCCATTGTGCTGGGCAGCGTGCTTCCCCCCTCCCTACGGTTCTGCGTCCTGCGCCAGGAACACAACACACGCCGGTTTGCAGGAAGGAACCGGAACACCACAGAGAGAGGGGCAGCAGGAGAGAGCTGCACTGAGCTGCTTTAGAGTGACCCTGCAGACTCCAGCTGGGAGCTTTCCTCATGCGAGACACGAGCGACTGACCAGAGCATCTTCACTGGTGAGAAGCCGCCATCTGATAAGCTCTGCACTACTGAACAAACCCAGGAACCAAACCAAACACACCCTGAGGTCTGAACCTCAGCGCGGGCTGACGCTCCCCTGACAGCTCCAGGAAAGCTGCCCAGCTCAGAACTGAGCCGCCACTTGTGAGAGGACAGTGAAGGGTGAGTGACTCAGGGCGGATTTCTGGGCTGTGAACGCCATTTGAAGACGCCCAGGAAGTCGGTGTCATCTTATTTTCCAGGTGGGACACACAAAGACTCGCTCAGGTTAAGCAGGAAGGTGCCTGCAGAGCAGAATCGCTCCTCCTGGCCTCGCTCACAAGACCCTCAACCAGCTGCATTTGACCGGATGAACGCACGTCCCTCAGGACTGACCACCCAAGACCTGCAGAGTTCTATATTCAGAGTTTTTCCAGTCAGCGTAATCAAACGGTCGTACGAGAAGGTCCCTTCCACGAGACTTACAGCAGTTCTGCCCAAAGCCCTGGTTCTAAGCTCTGCAGTTCTCAGTTCTGCTACCGACCTCTGGGACAGGACAGGGGCAGACCAGCGCAAGCAGGAAAGAAACAGGCAGAGGTAGGAAAAGCGCAAGCAGAAACCTCGTGTTCTTTTAGGCCTGTGAGATCAGCGAGAGGTCGCAAAGCTACAGTCCAGAAGTGACCTTCCTGAAGAAGAAAAAAAGAGGGAAGAGGAGAACAGAAGTTGCACTGACTCAGTGATGAGGACAGAGACCAAGTCGCATCCACGCTGCAGCCACCCACGCCGGCTGCCCGAGGGCGGCGGTGGCAGCAGGCGCCGCAGCCGGGAAAAGGCAA
>NW_010430391.1:0-308 GCF_000710305.1 Buceros rhinoceros silvestris
CACCTGCGGTCCCCTCCTGCTCTCGCTGATTTCGGGAGAATTAACAGCGATGGGGAACAGCCGCAAGCACAGAAAAACAGACACCCCCGCCTCCCACCTCCCCATCCCGCACCGCCTCCAGGGATCGCAGGGAGACCCAGAAAGAAGCGTGTCCTAGCAGGGATCGGGGTGAGGCCTTTCAGCACCATCACACCCCGACACCGTCGAGGGCAATGGGCGTGCGACCAAACCCTACCGAGGATGGGGGGGTTCCAGCAGCAAGGCACAGCCCGGGTTACCGCGGAGTGCGGAGGGGGAGCGGTGGAGGT
>NW_010430391.1:538-835 GCF_000710305.1 Buceros rhinoceros silvestris
ATAAATAAATAAACAGAGAATCGAGCACACACAAAAATCAACCGATTGGAAAACCGCTGTGTTAATATGAGAGATTAAAATATTTGCCTGTTTGGCTTCCAGCGTAAATGTTTTCTAACGGGTCTTATCCAAACAGGCTAATTTTCAAAGCCAAGCAAAATACAGCGCTGAGCGGTTAGAGGCATTGCGTGTGTGCCCGGCGGTGACGGGGCCCTGCGCCGGTGCGTGTCCCACGCGTGTGCGCAGGCACACAGAGCGGCGGCCGGGTGGGCTGGCGGTGGAAACCTCCGCGTCTCG
>NW_010430391.1:1009-1355 GCF_000710305.1 Buceros rhinoceros silvestris
CACACAGCCGTTCGTCCGTCCGTACATCCGTGCCACCGCAGGACCCACTTCTGTTTCCGCACTTCCCCGCGCCCATCGCAAGGGCCCTGTAAGAGCCTACGCCGGCGCGGAAGACCAAGGGGAAACGACCAGGGCGGCGGAGACGCCCCCCGCGAAGCGCCGGGGAAAGGCGCGGAGCCCCAGTCCCACGCTGCGGGAGACTGCCACACCTCGCAAACGACGTCTTCAAAACCGTTTTACCGAGGCAATGCCCTTTAGGCGCTGGCGGTTACAGGTAAGGGGTCCAGGGTCAGCCAGGGACGTCCTGGCTGCGCCCGGCGGGTGGGGGGCGGGGGGCACCCCGCTT
>NW_010430391.1:1423-5432 GCF_000710305.1 Buceros rhinoceros silvestris
CTGCGCCGGGCGGGTGGGGGCCGGGGGACCCCCTGCTTCCCAAGAGTCAAATTGCGCTCCGGGAAGCAGGAATCCTCCAACCCCATCCTAAATCGGGAGCCGGGAACTCTGAAGTGGCCAGCTGAGGAATTTCCTCTGGAAATAAGGGAATCCATCGCTTTGGGGAATTTTGCCCCCCAAGGGACACATTGGCTAAAGAGGGAGGCAGGAGGAGGTAGAAACAACCTCTTCCAGTCCCTGGTGTGTGTGTGTATGTGTGTTGTTTCCTCACGTGCAATAATGATGACCGTGTCGCCTTTCCTCTCACAAGACAAAGCTGACCTTGACAGGACTGGTTTCTGCGGATTCACACTCCTCCTTTTAACGACTTCAGTGGCAGGGAGCAGGATTTTTCCCTTCCCCTCCCACCCCTTTTCCCAATGAGTGCAGACCGAGATTGCACTGACCTCAGCAGAGTCCGAGGTTCAAGGATTTCAGGGTATTTCCCACTCTGTAAAGTGCCTTGGGGGTTTATTTTTATTTGAGGGGAGGGGGCTGCTTATTTGTTTAAAAAAATAATTTAAAAAATCCAGAATAAGGTGGTTGTTCTCAGGGAAAGCAGTAGCAAAATACTCTTGTCTTCTGCAGAAGTAGGAGCAAACCTCACATAGTTGCTGCTGAGGTGTGTTCAGTCCAAGCAGACACGTTCACTGGCTAACTAAGCACTTTACTGTTTGGAGTTTACCTCCCGGTGCATAATGACTTCTCCAAAGTATACATTAAATGACCGCATACTTCATGCCCAAGAATTACTTTTTACAAGTCAGCTTACCTTAACGATCAATGTGCCATTTATACTTTTACACAATAGACTTTAATTGTTACAAGAGAGCCCTTTGGTCTCTGAGAAATAATTTGTTTTGTGCCGTAGCACAAACAGAGGATTAGGAGCGCAGGTAAGGAATAAGCAGCAGCAACAACTTAATTCCTAGGCAACAAAGATCCTGCTTTCACGCCAGATTTCTTTCTAGTAAAAGCAGGACATGGCACCATCTCCTGCTCACTGGACCAGTCAGACATAAGTTTGCCTGAATTTCTTTCTGGTTTAAATCTGTCCAGGGTTTCCTGCCCTTCATCCCTCCCAGGGCCAAAAGTTGCATGTAATGCTGTGCAGTGCTAAGTAAAAATAAACACAAGAGAATCACCAAATTAAACAGAATTCCTCCCCCCCGCCTTTTATAAAATATCATGATTTAACAGGCAGACGTCCGAGGCAGATCTGTAGATTTAATTTTTAGCATTCTGTTATCTCCAGTGAAACCAGTACAAAGGCAACTGGATTTTAAAGTATTGCTTTCATTTGGACTGATGGCTGATTTTTTTTTTCACTGGCATATCCCAAATTTGGGTAGAAACTGTAAAAACCAGCCGGGTTTAGGACAGAGGCCCTCTTTCTCTTCCAGAGCCCAGGCGCTGTCAGAGCATCGTGGTGGCCTGACCCTCATGACTCACCTCTGCAGGGCGGTGGGTGGCTGGGGTACACGTCCTGTTTCTGAGTTTTCATGGGTGTTTCAGCAGAGGGGACAACCTGTGCACACGTGCTGGGTGAAGCTGCTTGGAACATTTTCACCTCTGGAAACAAACCCAACAACAAACAGAAGCTTTGACCCAGCCTGTCCCCAAACCAGCCTGGCCCCTGTCTGTGACAGGCAGCCTTGAGCCAGGGGTTTGGCGGGTTGTGTGTGTGTGTAGGAAGCCACGGGCAGCCTCAGGCCAGCTCCTTCGCCCCAGATGCTCCTGCTTCCCCCTTCATCTTTCTTGGCTATTGGTGCCCTTTGACAACAGTGATGGTAGGAATGGCTCACTCAGACCATGATGTCCTCAAAAGTTTAATAAATAAAAATGAGGGATGTACAAGCTAAGGCAGTAAAAAGCCTTTTGCATGCCTGTATGAGTGCAAGCCACTAGGTCAAAGCCACTTGAGAACAAAGATGGTTAGGAGAGACAGCCAAGGGGTACATAGCAGTGCCCTGCTGAATGAAAGGCATCTCCAAATGCTTCTTCCCTCAACATTGTCTTTTATCAACTCCTACTTTAAGAGAGAAGCCACCTAAGCAAGAGAAAGAGGTGTTTAAGGATGCTGAAGGATGGCTGGGAGGACTCTGGGCTGCAGGTAGTTTCTTCCATTATCAGCAGTGTGGATTAGCTGGTGGGTTTCCTTCTAGGAATCTGGGAGAGATCAACCTACAGATGAGTTTCTTCCTCACCAAGACTCAGTCTCACACACATGTACAATCATGAACATACACCCATCCAGACTCAAAGCATCCGCAGGGGAGAGCTGCACTGAGAGGTCCACAGCTTATCGCAGGCCCACCAGGAGACAACTGTGTGGGCCTCTGCTGTTCTCCAGCCAAACGAAGGCAGGACATACTTTGGGTACAGAAGCAGGGGACATTCAGAGGTACTTCCAACCATTGGTTATCAGCTTTTTAGAACTGGGACTGTTGTTTCACTCTTACAGAGCATGTTACAATCCATGGGTTACTGGAATGTACTAAGACCTAATTAAATAACAGTGCTTCTAACTGCCTCTAAGAGACCTGCAGCACTTTGCAGGATGGAGCTGCAAGAGCCACTCAATATTTTTTAGCAGTAGTCTGGATTTTTAAAGCTTGGAAAAAACATCTGTGTTTCCAGACTCACCTCGATGCTATGAAAATAAGTATCTTACACTAAAATTAAAGAAAGGATACAGTATTTTTCACGTATTGTCTGCTAACTGGGGTTCTCCGCATGGTACTTCAGACCTTTTGGACAAACACAGAGGAAACAGAGCATTTCAGTCTACTGTACTGGCAGATTTGCCAATACCTTGAAGTTTCTGGTAACATGCAAGACTTCAATGTGTACTAATGTTTTCTAAGGCATGAATGTGTTTCCACTGTGCATACTGTCTCCATTCTAGAAACGCTGGAATAGAATAAAAGCTACAACATCTACTAATTGGAAAAGACATTCACTGAAAGGAGTCGTTTCTTTTCAAATTTGTGATTTCAGAGGAAGGAAGGTCACTGTACTTAACCAGGCGGATTGTTTTGCGACAGGGCAATCTAAGAACAAACAATCAATATATATATATTGGATCAAATACTTCTTAACAGTTAGATCCTCCGGACTGCAGCAAATACACAGCACGTGTCGATGAGGTTGTGAAGTACAACAGTCCTGCTCCCATGCCAGCAACCTTAGTAAGGGGAAATAAATAGGAGAGAGAAAACCACAGAGAAAACATCAGATGTCATTATACTTAAAAAAATGGAAAAAAAAGAAATCTTTTTCTCAATTTTTCCCTGGAAGTATCAATAATGCCTTTCAATATCGAGCTGCAAACCACAGCTAAAACTCTATGAAAATAGTCAATATAGAGACACACACGGAGACACAGAGCTCTTTAATTTACTGAAGGCACTGGCTGGGGGTCTCCTCAACTGCCCCGACCTCGCACCCGTAGGCAAAACCACAGCTAAAACTCTATGAAAATAGTCAATATAGAGACACACACGGAGACACAGAGCTCTTTAATTTACTGAAGGCACTGGCTGGGGCTCTCCTCATCTGCACAGACCTGCGCTCTGCAGGCATTGCGGTTTGGCACATTCAAGACGGTTGAGCCAGCGTGAGGGGAGCAGGATGCTTCGGAAATTAAAGATCTACGTGGAGAAAAAAAAGAAAAAAGAAAAAAGAAAAAAGAAAAAAGAAAAAAGAAAAAAGAAAAAAGAAAAAAGAAAAAAGAAAAAAGAAAAAAGAAAAAAGAAAAAAGAAAAAAGAAAGAAAAAAGGAGGTTTTCCAAAATATCATTGGTTTAATAACAAAATTATTGCTCGGTTTACTGAGCGAATGATCAGCGGAAGAGTTACAGCTCAAACGGCAGAAAAGAGCTTGCGATCACACTGGTAACAAGCTGGTTTGCTCGGTGCCCTGCTCGTCTCCCCGGTTTCGGAGCGTTTAACGGGGGACGGAGGAGGCT
>NW_010430392.1:0-464 GCF_000710305.1 Buceros rhinoceros silvestris
ATTTATAATTGTTATAATAATTATAATAATACAATAACTATATATGTAAAACAAAATAATTTTTAAGCATAGTAATTCAATTAAGCATGTAATTCAAGAGCTCACTGACATTGTCAGAAAGCCAGAAAAAAATGTCCTCTTGTATCAAGAGAAAGCTACAATTCTTCAGGGCAGCTGAAATGTATCTTTTAAAAGAACTGAATTTTCTCCAAAATTTAATTCTTCTACCATTTAAATGTTTAAAAAGAAAAGGGGGGAAATGTAAAAAGATGTTAATTCTGATCAATAATCAATGCATTCATTTAAAATAATAGATTTCTGCATTTTTGGAAAAGTTTTCCAGCCACTATCTTCAAAATTAGGAGATGCCACTGAATCTTACGCTTTAATAGTTCTTCCTCAATAAAAAAAAAAACCCAACCCAACAACAACAATACCCCCACCCACAACAACAACACACACAC
>NW_010430392.1:560-11991 GCF_000710305.1 Buceros rhinoceros silvestris
CCAACCACACCAAAAAAACAAACCCCAAACCAACCAAACAAAAAAGACCACACCCGAAAACCCAACAGTCAGATTTGTTTAATTTACATCTAATTTCTCTGTTCTACTGCCCACTCAGCTCTTGGGCTCTACCTAACGTCCCTGCATGATGTGCTTTGCATTTCAAAGACCGCAGGGAATACAGTGGGTTTAAGCTGATTATCAATATACAGATACAGCTGGTGCCACCTGGTGACTACAGATGAGGCATGTGTGTTTAACAGCTTTGGATTGTGTTTGACTCCTTCTGTTACTCAGTTTGTGAAAGAGGTTTTTGTGGTATACATTAATACAACTTAAGAAAATGTTATTTCACCACTTGCATTATATTTTTCTACACTTTTTAAGCTGTACCAGCTGCTAGAGCACATGTTAAAGAGAACAACATAAATTAAGGTGGATGCATTGAGGAAACTGGTCCAAGTGCTTTTAAATTACCAGTTCTTTGAAGCCATATGTCCTGAATTATATGCCAAGTCACTGGTTGCTTACCCTGATGGATAGCTGAATGCCAAACTAAGAGGGGGAAAATCCTGTTCTTCAAAATTTACAAAATGTTTTTATCTTGTTAAACTGCAAGCAGCATCCACAGATGGAACGGGAGTTAGGTAGCAGAAAAAAAATCGTAAGTGACAGTGTACTCTTCTGCTTGAGGAACCCAGGCATCAATCTCTAATTGGGTGGTTGAGTGGCTAGATATGCATGTATGTTCAGGGAAGACTGAAGCAGAGCTGTAGCTGCCTTCTAAAGATGCTACAAAGCGCATGAGTGAAGCTGAAGTCTCAGTTGTTAAATTTGAATTTGCGTAGCATTGTATTGGCTGACAGTCTAGGTTTAGGGAATGGGAACCTGACTGCCATGTTTACAGGTACTGCTTGGCTAGCAAAAGCACATGGTAGCACTTTTATGCCTCTATGTTCACTACTGGATGTTGATTTTGTGATACTGTGGGTATTTCTATAGGTGGATGCCATAGGGACAGTTTTTTGCAGATGCCTGAAAGCATTTCTGTGCTAATGCCAGACTGGCATTTGCAAACATGAGGGAATTGCTATAGGAGGGAGAACTTCAAGATGGGGAGCAAAGTGATGACAGTGATATGCCCCTGTTTCACTCTTTCTGTGGTGTGGAAGTCCCTGTGAAAACTATGCTGGGCATGGTGGGAGGGTTGTGACAAGAAGGTGGAAACTGGCAGAGTCCAGCCCCTGCACCTTTCTTCCAGTCAGCTTGGAACAAAAAAGTTAGTAGCCATCAAAGCAGTTTGGGAGGTAAATCTCTCTATATAGTAGATTACTCAGTCTGTGGGTGCTTTGCAGCACGGTAAGGTCACCCTTACACTGCCTTCCCTAGAGGTGCTGGTGTCCTCAGCGAGACTTCTGTCCCTGTCTTCTGTCCACTGTCCAGACAAATTTCTCTATGAATGGGAAGATGTTTCTGCTTGTAGTGCATCAGTTCCTTGTACATCACCTCTGCATTTCCACGTTGTCTCAGCAAGGTACATGATACATAATCCTTTCACATCTCTTGTTTGGTCAACATGTCAATCACAACTCAGAGTCAGTTCATACTTTCTGATGCCCTGGCTTAGGAAACCTTTGTAAGAATTGCTTCAACTAACTCCACCTCTACAAGAATGCTATGAAATGTGCCTTTCATTTCCTGAAGGGTGGACAGAAGGTCTTTGGGATCATCTTGACTCCCCTCTCCTTTCGTGTGGTGTTGTGCTTTCACACAACGTGCGGAGAAAAGAAGAAATTTGTGGAATACTGCTAGAAGTAGGAACCTGAAAAGAGACTATATCCACCTCCTGTACTTTCATAGCCTTTTCACTCTCCTGAGACAACCAATAAAGTCACATTATAAACTACTTTATGCAGAATATCTTCTACTTATTGTGCTAAGAAATTTCTCCATCTCATACTTGCAACCTCTGTTTCTGCTGCTTGCTCACCCTCACAGATTCAGTCATGGTCCCTGCCAGTCAAAGTCAAACCAGGAAGCCAGGCCTCAGTTTCCCTCATGTGTTGGCCTCTAAACATGCAAGTCTGTGGCACAGATAGGTTTTTTTAAATTGTTCTTCAAGGATTTTCCTGGCAGTGTCTCAGATGCCCAAGAAAGGATAAGTTCAATGTGTTGTCTAAATATTGGGGGAAAAAAATAGAACAGACAGAATCCAAACCTCTGAAACTTAAAATGCGCAGACAGACATTTCTGAAGGACTGAAAGATGCAGCATATTCCTTGTTGAATAGTGTATTGCATATGGGTACCAGAGACTAGAGTACAAGAGTCTGGCATGTTGTTAGGAAGTGATAGAAGACACTGATACCTGAATTGGCATCTCAGCACCATCATGTGATTTTACTGCCTTTTCAAGGCTAGAAGTTGGTTATGACAGAGATGATCACAGTAGGGATTGTTAGTGCCACCTCATTACAGTGAACCTGGAAATGTCCACCTACTCCAAAACAACACACACTCACTTTGAAAAATCCTTTTCCACCATCCCGATTCTTCCCGTACCTCCTATGCTTTCTACAAACATGGTTAGCTACTACTTGGGTTTCACTCAGAGCTATGGATTCAAGTTTTTGATTTCACTACTAGGTTCTGAGACCCCCTCAGGAAGAGCATAAGGATAGCTACCATTTTCTCTCCAGACAAACAATGAGCAATCCTTCATCAACATTTAAGGGCTTCTTTAGTAGTCTCTCTGCTCATGGTAGATTTACAACAGGAATGTTCCTGAGCAGCTGGGTAAAAGGTATGATATGTTCCAGCCTTATGTCTGAGGGAAAGCACTGAAGTAAAAGAGATGAAAAGAGATGAAACTTTTATGCAAAGAGTAAGGACAGCAAGCTGTCATTATATGTTTTTATGTTATAAGGAAAATGACATCTGGAAAAGATGGGTGAGTTGAGAAGTCATATGTAAGAAGATGGCAGCTCTGATAGTTTGCAAACCAGATGTGAATCCAGGAATCTAATCCAGCCAAACATATCCTAGTGCTTCTGTATGCCACATGCACAGTTCTTGCCAGGGACATTTTAACCACGTGTGAACAAGAGGATCCACGATATTTCGGAGTTCCAAACTAAGGTATTTGAGTGGTGGCAGCATCTTCATCCAGGGAGGCACCAATCCATCATCTCACATGTGGGTGTTGAAAGATCTAGATGACAGCTAGCAGGGAGGTCTGGCCAGCCCCCTGATCTGGGTGATAGGCAGAATAGCACCTCAGAGCTTGCTCTGGCGTTTACTTGCCACTCAGTGTGTTAGCAGCCACTGTGAACTCTCGGACAGAAAAGCTGTCCAGGAGGATCAGTAGGAAAGCTTGCTATCTTAGGACTTTTGGGGAGGTGGGGAGAAAAGAGACATTATTTTGCTGTCACAGGCCATATAAATCTCGCTGCATTTAGCTGATTGATAATTATTTGGAGTGTGGGAAGGGAGAAGAGAAGAGGCGGTGTTGACAATACAAGTTGTCTTTCACTTGAATCTGCTGCGTGCAATTCTCATCAGAATAAACAGTGATTGATCTTATGCCAAAACTGTGTCTCAGCATCTGATTTTTTTAGCAGTGTTGCCATGTAGTTTTGGAGAGAATGAAAGGATGTAAGAAAACAGCTGGGAGGAGGGAATGGTCCTGTGTGAGGATGTGTCAAAGATGTTACATAGTTCCTAGGCAACTGGGGCAGGCTGCTGCGTGGATGTTCAAGCACTCACCTAGGCTATCTGGGATGGAATACAGACAGCAAGGCTAGAGAGCTTTGCAGGCAAAGCGCCTTCAGTCTGGCAATGTTCCCAGATAAAAAGTCTAAAGGTGAAAAGTCAGGAAAGAGCATGAAAGCAGCAGAGACCCTGAAGAGTCATTTTCCATTCCTGAAATGCTGGCAGCATAGATTCTGCTCTTCTGATAGCGCTCCTATCAGGTCTGACAGAGCTCCTATCTCCTAGAAAATTCCACATGTATGACCTCATCACCCATTCTGTTCCTTTCATGTCTCTTAGTATCTTTGGACTTCTTGAAATTGCCCTTTGAGAAGTCCCAGGTTCCTGAGATGAAGCTAGTGCTCTTCTCTGGAGCTGCGCTCATAGCCCAGTCTCAGTCTCAGACAGGCTTGTCTTAGTATATGCAAAGCATTTAGTCAGCTTTGGTCCATTATTTTCCTTCCAAGCCTCATAGGATGATACAATTTTCGCAGCCCTGCACTGCCTCACAACCCAATGGGGAGGTTGCTATGTCAGGGTTGTACCTTCTCCTGCTAACAGTGTGGGTCATCATGGAGGAGACCAGGGAGTGTATAAAGGTTGTAGGCCCAGCACACCTCCAATGCATTTTAACTACCAAGATATTGAACCTGTTGTTTTAAGATGTTATTTTGAATTTTTAACCTAGTTACCAGACTGGAACTTATATTGGTGAATTGGGACAAAAAGAAAGATTCCATAAGCGGTGCATGATGCCTTGTATTTTTTCTTATTTGAAAATCCTCCAGTAACTTTGGAAAATACTAGTCACAATCACTTCATCTGTTGAGATTAGAGCATCATTTTTTGTTTTGAAAATGTCTCCCACAGAAGTTCATGAACTAAGTGCCTTTTTTGAATGTTCTGATTAATGATAGTCTAGCTAGTAATGAGTATGGAGGAGGCAATGAAAAGCTATTTTGTCAGGCTTGAAGTACACAGTCTTGAAGTGGAATGTGAGGACACGAAGGTGGTTTTTCCCACTTCTAACTGTCTGAGTGGGTAGATGACTATGTTTTTTCCCAGGGGCATCTGACTAATTAGAATTTTCTGACAGGTTTTAACATATTGATAGGCAGAGATGAATGGGAGAAGGTGTAGGGATATTTCAGTTTAGTGATGAAATAGATATAGTAGCCTGTCCACGTGTTCAGTCTTTCATATAATCATTTGGGCGCGTAAAAACAACATGTAGCTTTTAAGGAGTGGACCATAAAGGTGGAGATGACTAATTGTATGTGCGGTGGAGATACGGATTTACAAAAATATTCTTCTTTAATGTTTTAGAGGGATGCTGACTGTTTTCAAGTTCAAAAAAAGCTTTGTGCAGTGTCACAATAAACCCAAATGGTCTGTGTTTACATGCATCAGAGGTAAGGTGGATGGCTGTGTAGAAAAACCTGTGACAATTACTAAAGAAAGACTCCAGAATCTGGTATGCTGGTGCCATCGAATAGAGCTGCCAGTGATTTCGGTATCAAGGCAAGCAATGTGTTCTACGACATACACCCATCACCTTGCAACAAATGCAAAATCATAGTATTCCAAAGCTGAAGCTGTGCCAAAAGAATCATGACAAAATATGGCAAAATGCGATGGTTTCTTGACTTGTACAAAATGATGAGCTATTTTTTATTTGCAACATAAAAAAAAAGTCAGTCTAGCAGGATCCTTACAGGTAGATTCCTGGCAGGCGGCTGTGAATCTATTCCTCCTTTTTAGCAGTTTAAAGAAGTCATATTGACGATGACAAATACAGGTTTAGTTCA
This sequence comes from Buceros rhinoceros silvestris, assembly GCF_000710305.1. Lineage (NCBI taxonomy): Eukaryota > Metazoa > Chordata > Aves > Bucerotiformes > Bucerotidae > Buceros > Buceros rhinoceros. The sequence continues at coordinate 6,118 of NW_010430392.1, forward strand.
AAAACAACTGGTGAACCGAACTTCTACCTGAACTTTAAGTGTTAGAGATTCAGAAAGATTAAGTGCTTTTCTGCCATTATTTGCTGAGTTTTTCACATTTCTTGTTTTCAGCTCATGCTGGAGATGAAAGCACTTTTCTACCATGAGGAGATGAGTGCAGATTGGCAATGAACATTTGAAAATCTAAAATAATTAAAAATCTTTAGAAGGTTAATGCAAAAATAAAGGTCCGTCTTTTAAAGTAAAAAAACGTAATTATACCTAATAATCCTTAAAAGCAATGGCTTTCCTAACCTTCACCCAAGGGAAAACCCTATGAAAATGTAAAAAAAACAGAAACACGCCACTGTCAAGAAGCTTGTTCATGTATGGCCCTCAACACTCCACCATCAACTTTGCTCTTGTCATGGGGCATCCCTTGTCAAATTGCTCTGTGAGCAGTGAAATATTTCCACGCAGCTGTGTGCATCATGATTTCATTTCCTCTGTTTTTAATGTTACAAATATTCAAAGCTTTTAAAGAGGCTGGTGCACTTACAATATTCTCTTTTTGTATGAGATCTCTGATATCCCGCAATACAGTTGAGCTCACACTCCAGAATTTTCTTCAGCTCTCAGTCATCCATCTCTTCTGGGAAACTTGCAGGAATTTAGTATCTCTAATATTCCTGTTAATATCCAGCTGGAACAGCCCAACAAATTAAAAAATCGCAATGGGGTGACTGATGGAGTCCATTAACATGATTACAGAGAGTTATTTTTTCTTAGGAGACTACCAATTTAGCCTGTCAACTTACCAACTGCTTTCTGGATAGCGGATATGCGTGTCACATCTTGTGCTGACAGATGTGTTTTAACTGTCCTTTTTGACAGTGCCAGGATCCATATCTTCCACATCTTCACCCCAGACTGGCAGGAGGTAAAATTACTTCCCCTTTCAACATTAGTAAGGGTTGGTAATAAAATATTATCTAAGTTTGCAGGCTTGTCACAATGTGAGAGGCCTTCTGGCTAAAAAAAAAAGGAAACCTGAAATATCTACCCTCAAAGCCCTACGTTTCATTTTATATACTGCCAAGATGCAGCTGAATATTTGCAGAAAATGCAGAAAAGTCACCATTTATTTGCTACTAACTAGTTTTATGACGTTAACTATAACAACAAAGAAGATGCTGACAAGATGAAATTTCTCTTCCCTGCTTTTAACCTCTGCTTATTAAACCACTGTTGCTACCATGTACTGAGCTGAGTAAAAATATGCTTACCTAAGCTCAAAGAAAAAAACTTGCCATATGCTGAAGCACATTAGGAATACTTCTTTACCCATTCATTATTAGAATGGACCAAGAATAAGATGTGTCTAGATGAACATCTGCAAACAATCAGTGAGCTCAAGAGGAATACAATACTAAGATAAGACTAACCTGAAACAAGGACTACTCACATTATTAAAGAATTTAAACCAGTCCATTCCCCATGGCACCAGTTTCAAAAGCTTCTATCTAGAAGGCTTCTACCCTTAAATATCTCTAACTAACTATTCTGCTCCTGGTCTCTCACTGTGTAGGACAGACTATGATGATATACATCTCTCCCCTTTCTTCTTTGATCTGTTTGCAGTGGAAATTCAAAAGGAATTTTTTTATTTCATGCAATCTTATGTTTTTTACCACTACATCCTTCCAAAATCTCATAAGCAGTAGAATTGATTAATTGATTCTTGCATGCAGGGAAAATCTTCAAGTGTCTATTGCTAAGGAATTGAACACAGCTGAGAATATCATTAACCTGGGATAAAATTCAATGTTCAATCCTTTTCCTTGTAAAGGAACTTCCTTTTTTCACTCCAGGCATATTCTAGTGTAGTTGTGTGAGCCTTGGTCTCCTCTGCCTACTTCACAAACAAGCCCTGTTTTGCATCTGTGAAATATGGAAAACTTACTGTATGGTTCAAAACGAGAGCTGCTGTTAAATTACAAACCACTGTGTAGTACACCAGGATTTATATACTTATGAAACAGCTTACCATGACGTTTCCCTGCATCCTCTGCAGATTTATGGGGCTCCCTGCCATACTCTTCTGCATTCCTTTTTCATAATATTTTGAAAATATATGAAACATTTTTCTTCAAGCATTTCGCAAATTTGCCTGATTTCTGCTTTGTTCTTTGAGAGTGTAACCCTTTTAATTTTCTCAGTCATGAAATGTACTTCCCAGCTATGAAGATGTCTCAAATTACATTGCTAAATAATTGCAATCAGCTGTAAAGAAGTTTAGTTAATTCCCACCCTTTCCTCTGAGATGCTTGCATCTATTAAACAGTTTGTTGATACGTAGAGACGCCACCAATCTGTTACTGCGCTTTCTGAAAAAGCTCCTTTTTAAAAAAACACCCTTCTTATTCCTTAGCATTTGGGATGCCTTTTCTTGTTTCTGGATCCATGAAGCTCAGGGAAAAACAAAGGATCCAGCTCAGATTCTAAGAGCTCTTTTTCCTAACATTTCTCTCAAGACCTCACTGAGAAGTGAGTAAATTTATTTCTGCCTCCACAGCTAGCTATTGGATCCATTTGGGGAGAAGGCAAAAAAAAAAAAAAAAGGAAAAGCAAGAGTTTTTTTCACATTTTTCTAATCAGATCAGAGACACGGGTTCTCAGGAAATGGAATGTCAGACATGAACTTCGCTGAAAGGAGAAAAGTATATATGCATCCATTTAAAAACATTCAGTTGGGAAAGATCCCACTACGACATTTATGAAGTTTCAATATTTGCTTCACTCATCGTGTAAACTTTGAGAGGCATATATCAACTTTATTATAATATGACAGAGATAATTCGAGCTCTCCTTTAATCATTTCCATAGTAAGATCTTTTTTCTTTCTTAGCTCTCATGTTTTCCAAACCATTTTCATTTTCTTTGTCCGCTGCCCCTGAGCGAAAACAACAGTTTGCTTGTCATTTTTCATTATGAGCACTCAGAAAATGCCCAGAATTCTTACTTGAATAACTCCTCTACCTAGTTTCAAAAAAAATATGTGGTGAGAGAGCAGGTGTGAGTTTCAAAGCTGGAAACAAATTCAAAATAATCCTGACAGTCTTTTATTGGGTGTCTACTTTTAAGCCATTTCCCACCCTTGCTCAAACTATTGAAATGGACTGTAGGAAGACCATCCCCATCCACTAATAATGCTCACAGGAAAACATTTATTGAAAATGACCACTTTTGTGCACAGGCTGTGTTTTGGACCAACTCCCAGAGAGCTGGGAAGGAGCAAAAAAAGAGAAAAATTTCTGAAAGCCTTTTGTCATCAGTTACACCCAACAAGTGCATGTCGCAAGTCTATCACATCAAATATGTTTTCCTCTGATTATATCTGGAAACTGTTATAAATTCATTTTATATTTCCTTTCCAGTCCCTACTCTCCTTTTTCAAGTAAAAGAAATCTATACTTTTTCACACCAGGGAGGATCCTGAAGAAAATAATCAAACATGCTGCTTGTAAGCATCTAGAAAAAAATGTAAACGTGAATAGCATCCTATGAGGATTTGTCAAGAACAAATGCTGTCATAACAATATAATTTTCATTCATGACCCAATAGCAAGCTCCATGTGTTGGGGAAATCACTACATATCATATAGCTTCAGTTTTGTCAGATTTCTTGAACTGTCACTCAAAATACAGAATACCACACTCAGAGTAGTTGCCAACAGTACTTGGTGAAACGGGATGAATGACTCAAACACAGGGGTGAAATGAGCAATTCCGCAGGGGTCCATCACAATCGATATACTCATTCATGACATTTAAGATGAAATAGAGGGTGTGTTAAATCTGTAGACAACACAACGCTGAGGGATCACAAGGCTGTTGCAGGACACAATTAGAATTCAGGATGGTTTTGGCAAATGAAAAATTATTTCTGTGAAAACAGTTCAGTGAAAAAGAAGTAAAGTTCTAAGTTGATCAGAAAGATCCAAGTATATATTGGAATTGAAAATTATTAAGGTAACAGTTCTTCCGGGGGGATTAAAACAAGACTAACAGAAATAGACTGGACAATATCATATTACTGTGCAAAAGTCAGTATTGTATTCGATCACATCAGAATGAACACAGATGATAAGATATATGTGAATTTGTCCTCTGTTAGAAGTGGTAAAGAATGTGCAGAAGGAAATAAGAAGGTTCAGAAAATTAGAAAATGTTCCCCTGAAGGAATAACTGTTTAAAAGAGAAAACTGAAACTATAGTAAAGAAATAATGTATTCTCCGTACCCACATTTTATAGAACAAGACATTATAGGCTTATTCCGCCCAAAGTTAAAACAAATTAAGTATTAGAAACATGGTCTGGAAACAGTGCAACATACCCACCCACCACTGCAGGGCTTTGAGAACAGATTGGTCAAATACCTATGGGGATCAATCTAGGTGTAGGTACCATACTTTGGGTTCAAGGGGGCAGACAAGACTTTCTGACAAGTTCCTTCCTGCCATCCAATGCTTCTGTTGCTGAATTCTTTTACACTGTTTGGCTCAAACATTCTGCAGATACATTACGTAATACTGTTATTTGTGTCATGCTGTTATGCAAGTCATCCACATTGTTTAGAAAAGCGATGTTGGTTCCAGTGAATTACTAAATGCTGTTTTAGTTCTTTTTCTTAATATGTAGCATTAATGGCTTTTGTGCAGTGTAGCTGGCACGGAGACTAAAAGTCATCAGTCCATGCTGTGACTATTGTGACCCACAAATTGATTCAATGGTAATAGTATGAGCATGAAAACACATTAGAAAACCATAGGCTCGCATCTTATGGTAGGTTAAGTTTTAACATTAAAAAAAATATATAAAAGAGATTTTGAAAACTCACCTTGTTCTTGGAAAAAAGTAAAATAATTCAAACTTGCACATTTAACTTTGCAAAATTCCCGTTTACACAACAAGGTAAGCACTGAAGCCTCCTTAAATGTTACAGGGATGTTGGAATAGCTATGACTACATCCCTGTTCCTAGGCATGTCCCAGGAAAGCTGAAAGTAAATTTTCAGCAGAATAAATGGACATGATATTACATAAAGCACTATTCTAATTGGGGAGAAATTATCTTTTGCTGAGAGTAATGAATATTAGCAGCAAATAAGGATGTTTAAGCCTAATCCTTGGAAATATTCATGATACACGTGGTACACACTGAGAAGGGCTTGCAAGGAAATGGTAGACCCTACCGACAGGACAGTCAAAAAGCGAACCTCTAAAGGTAACACATTCAGTGTTAACTGTTCATATTTTCTTCGCACAAACACTGGAAAAATGGACAGAATGATGAATCCAATACTTCTGAAAAAAACCCGTCTTGTATCCCAGCAGTGTAGATTGGGAGGCATGAGCTATGGTTAGCTCTGGGTTAGTATTAGCATGAAGTATCACAGACACTAAGTCTTGATCTAGTTCAGCATAGGACTTGCATCTGCTGAATATATTCTGTGGGGCTGTATGCTAGGGGGAGTGTTTACCTTACCCAATATTAGCTATCTAAAATTAGATACCTGGTTTAGGTTGCTTACAAAGCTTCTCTCTGTTAGACACCTTTCTTGGATAATTTGAAATACAATATTTTCATAAGAACATACTAGTGACATTTTAGAAAACTAATAGTTAGAATTGTCATAATGAAATAGTGTAATCACAATAATCTGAACAAAATTTTGGGGGTTGATCCTTCTTATTTTTAAATTATAGGCAAATTTTGGAATACAGTCAAGTTTTAAAATAAATTAACACCCCCTCCCCACCCCCCAGACTTTCTTGTTTGTTAAGGGTCGAGGGACTGAGGCAATTTCCTTAACGATTCTCCTCTGTCTTATT
>NW_010430393.1:0-7539 GCF_000710305.1 Buceros rhinoceros silvestris
TTATAAATAGTTATATAGTTTATATATAGTTATAAACATATATATATATGTAGAGAGAGGTCACAATATATCTGAAGAAAGCCAGTAATTTTCATGAATAACTCCAGAATTCATATTATTCTTATCAGCCATTAAAAAAACCCAAACCAATGAAGAAAACTGTCAGTAGCAGTTTAAATTATTCTGTATGTGAAAAACATACATTAAGTTGCATATTCTGTGATGGAGACAGATCTTTTATATGAAATCCGTGACTATCATAAATGACAATTTCATTAAAAAAAACCCAAAACAAACTCCCTGTCCATTGAAAGTTATAAATGACACATAAAATATTGGATTAGACTATACTCCATTTGGTTAGTCTATACTCCATCCCAAATTTTTCAAAAATATCTTGGAAGCTACTGCTTTAAAGAAGGAAGCTTCACCGTGATCAATATCCTAACCGCCCTTTCATTTTTTTTTTTAAATCTGCTATAAAACACCAGAAGGCAGCAAGAACCCTCAAAGCTCAGTAACTAAGTAGTGAAAATCGACCTAATAGAGGTGCTGCTTATGTTCAGAATTAAGACAGAAGATACAACATCTAGTCCAATCTCTGGCTGGAGTATAGGTATGCAGTGATCTATAGTGCGCAACTAATGAGGTCCAGCTACTCTGAGTCATTATTAATGAGTGGAAATGCTAAATCCCATGTACAATGATGCAAATAGATACGAAGACCATAGTTCCCCTAAATTAATGAAAAGCTCTTCCACTCCATGTGGAAGTTCCTGCCCTGTGGATGAGAAGCAGTGGCGTGCATGTCTTGCAGATCATCTGGCCTCCCTCTGAGAGCCTGTGCATCATGGAATGATGATGCATTTACCATGCGTCTTCCTCCTGTACTTCTTTAAATTTACCATTCATAGGGAAGCGTATCTGAACTTCAGGCCTAGAAGTGGCCAAACTTCAGATATCCAAAAGCAGGTAGTCTTGTGGGAAGAAAACAGGTTAAACCCACCCGTTTCAGAGAGGAAAAAAAAAAAAAGAGTTGAAAGTAGCAACAGTCTGCCTGAGCCATAGAGGTACATATTTTTGGTGTATAACACCATGGTCAGGGCTTGAGCTTGAGCAGATCTTTGGGTCAAAGAATTAACATCAATTCCTTTTCAAACACACAGTCACACTGTGACAAAGCATAAATGTTCATTGTCATCTTTCTCAGCAATTAGAAAGGAATCCATCTTTGCCCGAGTCCCTGAAAATGCCAAACTCCTTGTCAGATAAATAGACTCTATTCCCTCCACACAAGCTGCAGGGAGGCATACTTAATCCTTGAATTGGAAATCACTGCCCCACTGATCACAGTAATAAACTTATTTCTCAGTTCACTTACTTCTGTGCCTGGCTGAGCTTAACTGGGCTGGAGGATTTTTGCCAAACAAGCCTTTGACCTTTCTCCATCCAGGTCAAGAAAAAAAAAAAAAGATGTGTTAGGAAGCTGTGCTGACATTGCTTATTACACTAATGAGCAGTTAGGTTCCTTTTGCTATGAGTTAGTTATTTCCCCAGGTGAGTGACGGAGAATGAGAGCAGCCTGCCTTGCCAGGTAGGCAGTAAAATAGAGGAAGTTATTCTGTGCTTACAGATGCCTTGACTGACCCTTGAACAAGCCCTACTTGCTGACTCGTCAGCTTTCCAGTGTTGGGGGCATTTTCTTATAATCATAAAAACAGAATAGATGGTAACTTCTTGACCGATGTAACAACGCATCTATCTTTGGGGTCAAGTCTTACACTACTCTCTTCTCCATTTCTCACTTGCTGCTTAACTTGTACTTCTGTTCGGTTGGTCTCTGGCTTCCTTCGCACATGAGATTTCCTAAGCCTGGCCATCTCACTGAACACTGTGACAGTGCCTTTGTACGATTTAGGTCTCTTGACAAAGAGACAAGAACTTCGCTACCACAATGTAATGCATGATCTGCAGTTCCGATACACTGCAGCATCCACGGTTCTCACCTTGGACCTATACCCAGTTTTATTTGAAAGGCATAGGGCTGGCATGTGCCGCTATCATACAAATGCTGCCACGGCACACATGTGCAAACTAAAATGTACACAGACTGTCACAGTCTGATAGAGTCTGTTCCTCACATACCTATATGTAAACTAAATTGAAAAAAAAAGAAGAAAATGAAAAGATGTCTCTGCTTTGGCTCTTTTGTGCCTTGAGAAATATGGTGAAATGAATAATTTTGGAAGAGCTATGATTTCCTTTTGTTACAGATTTTAAAGAAGGTATATACACTAAAGGATCAAATTAAAGCCACAGAGATAATTATTTGTGATGTTTCTTAACTTTGGAATAATTTATTTGTCAGACTTTACTATTTTTTTTATTAATAATATTTATTTGCTTATGTACAATGTGTGATCTATCTCTTAGAGGTGTATTTCAGAACAGATTTTAACCCATTGATTTTTCACACTGATGTGACAGGTTTTTTCACTGTGAGTTTTATTTGAAATCTTGTAATAACAACAATAAAAATAACAACAACAACAATAGAATACAAATGATAATACAAGCTGTGAGAATAATTCAAAGTATCTGTGGAGAATCTAGATGAACCTAAAACCATTCATAATCATCAACGAGTCAGAGATTTAATTTCTATAGTTTTCTTCTATAGCTGGTGTAGAGAACAAGTCTCTCTTCGATCTTGGCAAAAATATCTTCATCCTCAGAATCAAGTTCATTATGCAACAAATAGTTACCAAAAAATCAGTCATACAAGTGCTAGCTTTTCCACAGAAGTGCTAACTCTTACATAAAAAAGTAGCACAAACGCATACAAAATATATGTGATCGCTTCTTATGGAGGAAAAGTTCGTATCTGCGTAAGTGTTCACTCGCGTTATACTGCTCACCATAAACTTCCTTCTGATTTTTGTGAGGGAAAAGTTAATATTTTGTTGGACCAGATTTGGAACAGAAATTCAGCTTTCATCTTCTAAGCTGATGTTGATTTTGAAAATGTTTCTAAGTGTTTAAACCTCACTGCTTCATAGCAGGACTTCTAATATGTCATTAATACTTTCAAGATACAGAAGAAAAGTCGAAGTCACTGTTTCCAACAAAAAAAGCATAATAAAAAGTTTTAATATAAATATAGTAATTTTTACCTCTTCCTGATAATTTGGTGACATTTGCCAAATTATGGAAAGGTGTCACTTTATCTCAAACATACACTTCTGAGCGTTAGCTAAGAAGTTAGAATGCAGCAGGAAACTAAGGAGGATTTAAAATACTCCTTTTTATGCAGTTATTTGCTACCTTCAACAAATAGTATAGCACAGTGGAACCTCAGTCCTAATTTCAGGTCCCTGTTCTCTCCATACAGATGGTTCAGTGTGTAATTTTAAAAGATTTTCCTGTTATTAATATATTTTTTAATTTTTTTTATTGCAGCTCTGAAGAGCACATGGAAGGGGCCAGACTATCAGGGAGCATCAAGGGGATGTGCTACCTTTGCCAGCAGGGCAGTGGCCTCACCACTGGCCCTGAGTGAGGTAAGGAGTGTAGGCTGGGGATGGCCACCAAGCTCAGCCCACAGTCCAGATGATTGGACAAATCCACAGCAATAAGGCAAGTCCAAGGTTTGGCTGGGAAGTCAAACCTGTGGACCAGGTTCAAGCTCAGAAAGTCCAAGGCACGTTTGCATATAACTCAGGCAAGGAACAGGTAAGGGTCTGAATTTAATGCAGCTCCTGAGCAAAGGGTGAAAGGACCTCTTTCTTAAACAAATCAGCGAGGTTACATGATTGCACCGTAACAGAGCCGACCTCCAATGCCAGCAACCAAACTTCTAGTGGGGAAGAGGGTGTAGAGATGGTCACTGCATTCAGGTCCCTGACACAGGCTTTGCTATACAGGTCAGTGGCTTTAATGTGACAGTATGTCATGATCTGCTATGTCTGGCACAGCCACGTGCCACATGAAAAGCCCTGTCAAGTAGCTGTGCACACCACGTGGGTGCAGAACAACCCTGCAGCTGGGTAGGCTGAAAACCTGATTTTTGTCCCCTGGCTGTAACCGTTTTCCTCACTCCCGCTGTGTTCGGGTAGTGAGTCACCCTCAGTGCTAAAGGTGTAAGAAGCACGTGCAGGAACATAAGGAACAGACATTACACAGCTGAATTGTCAAAACTTCAGTGGGTCTCAAATTTTGGTGAAGCAAGAATCACAAGTCTCATATTTAATGCATGAAGTGAAATAGCTTTGAATTCCTTCTATGAACAAGCCTTAGAATAAACACGTGACATACTGCAGAACTGTGCCCTATGCTGAGGACCTGTGAAAAGTTCCTTCATACATATAACACATATGAAGTTGGTAGGGCTCTGAGGGAAATCCAGCCACTCTCTGTATTTGCAATCAGCCCTTGGAGCACCTTGTTCTGTACCCGCTGCACTTGGCAGCGGGCAGCAGTGTCCTGACTTCAGAGACTTGCTGGAAGTGAACAGATTTAGGCTGCTAAGACATTTGGGTACTTCCGAGACAGTAGGAGTTAATTAAATGCATCTTTTGAAAAAAAAAAACAACTAAGCAAACATAAACCACCACATCATTCCTGGTGGTTAGTATTTGATATGCATCACTACCTTTTCTTGTTCTGAGGCATCTGAAAAGTTCAAGGGCGATATTTGAGAGAATACTTTTGTGCTGCTTATATCATGACATAAAAGGAGATTAAACCAAAACAGATGCCCAAAATGCCGAGCATGGTCTGGTACTGCTGGAATATTTATGGACAATCTTCTGTTATGCCACCATAGAGGCCCATACATAACGTTAAGTCCAACAGAAAAAAGCGCTCTGCTGTCTAAGCGATTTGACAAGATTGTTCCCTTTCAAAAATTTCTTTTGTGAAAATCAGTCAGTGAAGATTTCTGTGACAAGAAACCACTTCCATTGTTGGAACGTCCATGTTTACTGCGTTAATTTCAAGCAGTAGTACATGCCCATCGCAGGGACTCGAAAGTCTGGAGAATTGTGATGTTTCTTGCTTTATCAAAAGCCACAAAAAGACCAAGCTGCTATAAGGAAACTTGAGAGCTGTGATGCAACATTTTGTCACACCTGATAATCCTGTGAGAAGGGCTTGGTTATGCATAGTGATTTTTCTGAAAACTTTTATCCTTCCACGGTTGCTTTCTTCTGCTCTGAAAGTCTGATAACCTTAAAAAATAACCTCTTCTCATGCACTCAAACTGCTTAAGGTTCAGCTTGTTAAATATTTTCATATCATTTTAATTATATTATGACAGAGTATTTTTGCATCTGAGTTGTTAGGACAATGAGATGTGTGTGAGTGTGAACTGGTGTATTTTTGGTTCCACAAAAGGATGACATTTTTAATTGATTACATATTCCAGCCTACTTTGTTCCTACATAAATCTGCAAACATATAGTTCATGAAATCTTCCAGTACTGAGAAAATAGCAAGATGGTGCAGCATTCTTGTCATCTGCTGGTGATTATACTCCTTGCAGTTCCTGATTTTGGGACAGCGGAATAAGACAAAGAGAAGAGATTTGGGTTGTTTCTTGTGTTGTGCCTTGTGAGATCGAGAGTAATTTGAATACAGTAAGAACTGCTTGGATGTGCTTTAGGAGCTGGTCTGGTCTGAGGATACACACAGGGTAGAAATTGCCATTTTTTAAATGAGGTTAGAGGAGCTGCTTTGTTTTCAGCTAACTAAACACTACCGAGTATCTGTTTCAGTTTAGCACTGACAACACTGTCCTTCGTAGCAGCAGTACGCTCTAGTTTCAAGAGGCAATGCCAGTGCATTTTAATACTGCAAATAGGAGTGCGGGGGGAGAGAGCTGGAAGGCATTTCTTCTATTCTCTGCTATCACACTGCATTCATCACCACGTCATCCGAGCATTTGTTTGCTTTCCTTTGCAGGTTTTCTGAGCTACTCAGGTTACTTTACCTCTCTGATTTAATATTGATTTCCTCCATTCTGTTTTTTGTACTAGTCAGTTAATCATTAACTCTGTGTAGAGGAGTATTAACAATTATAAATACAATAAGAATAATGAGAATTCTATCACATAACTACTGTGACAAATAAACAGATGGTAGTTTTAATAGCTTCAGAAAACAAATCATCAGGGACTCCTGAGCAAAGAAGTGGTAGTGGTAAATGCATTTTTCTAGACCGAAAAAAGCAAATTTTGAAGTTAAAATTATGCAACAGTCTATAGAATGATACAGTGTATTTTATTTGGTTGCATAGACAACAGATGCAGTAAGACACCAGACTTCCATGGTTTTGAATTAAGATATAAGACAGCATGACCTAAGCTATACTCCCCTGGTTTGAAAGAGCCCTCAGATGTGCCAGGTAACAACTTCGTGTATACCCATCCACACCTGCTCTCTACTCAGGCTTCACAGCTGGAAATCTCCTGGAACAACAGACTACAGGCTACAGCTACAAAAACAAATTGCTATTAAGATCGAGATTTACCTACTTGGTAACTAAAACAGCAGCAAGTCCCTTTGTAGATATACCTGTGTGGCTGTTTCTGTGATTGTAAAATATAAAACAAATACAGTTGTTGATTAAAGCTGTGGCTTTGCTGGTAGCCAAGCAAAGGAAATCTTAATGGTTGAAGCTGAAATGTCACGGCTGACTCTGTGCTTGCTCCAATTTCCTTCTAGTTATGGGGCAAAACAGGTTAGTTTATGCAGCTATCAGAAAACACATCTTGCTTCCTGAATGAGAGAGCTGAAAGCATGTACGAAAGGCCAGAACAGCAGCCCAGCTGTGAAGAGCTGAGTTGCTAAGCTGCTGTAAGTCACACTCAGTCACATAACCATAGCCTAAGAGCAAACGGTCACCTCTTGGCAACACCACTGCTGCTGCCTTTCGAGAGCAGTGTGAAGTAGAATGCGTAATTTTGTGTTGCTCATTCTGCTCATCAGATTGTCATGGGACATTTCAGGCTATTTTTGGCCATTTTCTACACATCACATCACAAGACGATGTGAAGACAACGTGCTTTTCTGTTCTCTTTCCTATCGTTATAATGCAACTGAATGAAACTGTGCCATTCTCTATTCTCCTTACGACCCTTCTCAGAGAAACAGTCTGATAGGAAAACACACGAGATGGTAAAAGTTTGTGCGTCAACTCAGCATTGTGAAAAAAACGTGATGCAGTACAAGAAGTAACACATATGTACTTATTTTGAGGAAATGGAAGATGGGAAGAAGAGGATGGAGAACAAATTAACCCTTTCTGGTAACAGAAGTTCATAACCCTCTAGAAGCTTCTTTGCTTCTCTTAGTCATAGCGCATGTGACAATACAGGGCACAGTCTGTAGTGATCCCCAGGGGATATTTTTTCCCCTTTGTAGCAAAACAACTCATTAGGTAAACAGAGCTTTGTTGCCCATAGCAACAGAAAATTGCATTCTAGCAGGATAACAATGTATTTCAGTTTTGCTTAGTTCTTTCAAATTTAAAAATAAAGA
>NW_010430393.1:7630-17482 GCF_000710305.1 Buceros rhinoceros silvestris
CAGCAGGAAAACAGAGTGCAATTACGTCTTCCTTAATAAAGGCTGGACAGCTACAAGGAGAAAGAACAGGATTCATCAACATAATGCTGAAAAATATAGTATAATTTTGTAGTATTTACCTGCTGCTTACTTTACTTACAGCAGCAATAGCCCGGCATTGGCCATTCCCACCACTGCCAGACGGCTTGCCACAAAGAATCTGAGATTGTTCATATTACGTTTGCAGATATTGCCTGACTTCGCTTACTTGAAAATGTATTCTAAAATATATTTCACAGGCCCTGGCATAGGTTGTGTGCTTTCCTGTCATTGCTGTCCCAAGGAAATGAAATTACGAATGAAACTAATACATTTGGAATTTGCTAAAAGTACGCTAAGAAGTTGGCTAGGAAGAGCTACAAGAATTCAGTAAAGTCCCCTGAGCAGGCAATCAGTACCAGATTTGGTTGCCCACACTGTAGGTTACAGAGTGTAATTCATGTTATTTAAATAATAGTGTCACTATTTTACTGACATCTAAAGGAAGGAGTAAATGCAAAGCTTTCAAAACAGATGGAAATCACTGGTGTGTTTCCTCAGGGATCCCAGATATGGCCTTGCCAGGCACAGAGGTGAGACTGACTGGCCTGTAGTTCCCTGGGTCTTCCTTTTCCCTTTTTTAGAAATGAGGATTATGTTTCCCCTTTTCCAGTCAGTAGGAACTTCACCAGGCTGACATGACTTCTCAAATATAATGGATAGTGGCTTAGCCACTTCCTTCACCAGTTGCCTCAGGACCCGTTGATGTATCTCATCAGGTACCATGGACTTGTGCACCTTCAGGTTCCTTAGATGGTCTTGAACCTGATCTTCTCGTATAGTGGGCAGTTATTCATTCTCCCAGTCCCTGCCTTTGCCTTCTGTTTCTTGGGCAGTGTGGCTGGAGCGCTTTCCAGTGAAGACTAAGGCAAAAATGTCATTGAGTACCTCAGCCTTCTCCATATCCTGGATAACCAGATCTCGTATTTAGTTTCAGAGAGGGCCCACATATTCCCCGGCAATTCCTTTTATTACTGATGTACATACAGAAACTTCTTGTTGCCCTTGACGTCTCTGGGCAGATTTAATCCTGTCAGGGCTTTAGCTTTTCTAACCTGATCGCTGGCTGCTCAGACAAGTTCTCTATCTTCCTTTCAGGCTACCTGTCCTTGCTTCCACCCTCTGTAGGCTTCCTTTTTGTGTTTGAGTTTATCCAGGAGCTCCTTGTTCATCCATGCTGGCCTCCTGGGTTTTTTCCTGACTTCCTGTTTGTTGGGATGCAGCTTGAGATTGAAGGAGCTGATCCTTGAATATTATAGTGTTCTTGGGCCCCTCTTCCCTCTAGGGCTTTATCCCATGGTTGTATCTTACGTGTCCCAGGACTTTATTTTATGTATCAAATTATAGTCTCTGGACATTTTGCTGCTATACAAATACATGGTTTATCCACACCTTAAATAGTCTTTCAACCTTTTTCAAATCTAGTGTATTTTTTGAAGAACAGTGGCCCAAAAATATGTAACTTCAAAGAAAAAAGATGAAAGGTATGGAATGGCTTCCATACCAGAAAAAGGAATCTATAACTAAACACTCATCAGCCAGGAAATGAGCTGAGTGAGGGGTACATAATGAAGAACTGCAGAATTGTGAGTGGCATGGACAAATGGGGTAGCAAATGATTAGTCACTGTCTCTACCAACACAGAATCTGGGGGGAATCAAATGAAGCTAGTAGGAACCTGCTTCAAAACAAACCAAAGGAGGTGGGTCATCATGCAACAGGTGAACACTCATGAAAGATTACTCAGGCTGAAGAGCAAACTGAACAAGTTCATGAAAGATTACAGTATCACAGAATGCTAGAGGTTGGAAGGGACCTCTAGACATCATCTAGTTCAACCGCCCCGATAAAGCAGGTTCACCCAGAGGAGGTTGCACAGGATCGTTTCCAAGCAGGTTTAAATATCTCCAGAGAAGGAGACTCCACAACCTCCCTGGGCAGCCTGTGCCAGTGCTCTGTCACCCTCAAAGTAGATGCTTTTTGTCATGTTCAGATGGAGTTTCCTCTGTTCCAGTTTGTACCCTTTGCCCCCTGTCCTGTTGCTGGGCACCACTGTGAAGAGTCTGGCCTCATCCTCTTCACACCTGTGCTTTAGATATATATAAGCATTGGTGAGATCCCCAAGACTGATTTGTTGCATTCTGTGAGATATACATCTGGCTCAGGAAGTTCCTAGATATGGCAAAATTCGGAGGATGGGGAAGTATCAGAGGGAAATATTAGCAGCCAATGTTGATTTGCACTGAGATTGGTGTCTGGAACCCATGTTACCAAACACTACCATGACTGTCCTAATTAGTTAAGCTGTGATCAGACAAACATACACTATTTTTTAGATTTAAGATGACAATGTGTCCGCAAACTTTTTGCATCATTAATGTTTAGTATCTGAAACCTGTCTTCAGTTGGAAGCACACCTCTTGCATTTAGGAAAGGTGGGATATAGGATTTGGGTAGCTGAAAGATTTAATGGGGTGCTAGAGAAGAAAGGGACGAGGCTGTAAATTTCTAACTTTGCTTTTATTCCTTCAGAAAAGGCTTTGGAAAACTTTCCTTTTTGTCCTTCTATCATTTTAACAGCTCCTTTTCTTTCTAACAATCTTTATTCCTTGGCTGTCAGGCAATTTTTTTAAGGAAAGATATGGATAGCATCAGTTGAAATATGACTACAAAGAGAATATTGCACTGAAAGAGAAATAATGTGAGATTTTATCCAAAAGACTGAATTGGGGATACTTTGTAATCATCTGGGTTTCTTCAGTTTTGATAATAGCTGAGTTACAAGGCTTTACTTTGCAGTGGAGAATAAGCCTTGTATTTAAAAAAAAATCTACAGACGTGATTACATGGATGATAGGTAGTGAAACAAACTGAGATGTATTAATGCAGCTATGGGGTGAAAGTCTCCAATAATTCGTAAGTTATGAGGGAATTAGAGGCAGTTTTTCACGCTAAGTTTAGCAGGAAGAACAGGCCTGAGAACCTTTTTGGTTTTTTATAAAAATATATGCAAATAAGTTATAGCAAATTATTTACAGAATAAGTCTTGGTCTGTTTTATTTGTGAGACCTTCAGAGACCCTTTAATACTAAACACAGATAAGTGTTGCAAGGACCATCACCTGCCATTTTTAAAAAGTATCCTCACAGTATTGAGCTATTATTTTTGACTGTGATTTTTTAATATTTTTTTTTAAATGCATATTTATAGTCCATACGGCTCTGAAACAGCATGAAAATGTGGGACTGGAATACTTTTTTTAGAAAGTGTGAGGCGAATGTAGGTAACTGATATTTAAATATTTATGTATTTCAAACAATTAATTATTTCAAGGATAAGCTCACGGTTTCCTGGTATTTTACATTATTTGAATGCCTGGTTTTATTTTCTTGATTGCATATTATAATATAACTTCCCAAATCACAATTCTGAAATAAATGCCAGTGCTTATTAATTCAAAATGTGTTTTCTGTGAATATTCTGCAATAACAGCTTAAAAATTGATACTTCGTCGCAGTGTTTGCCAACTAGGAACCATGTCGATGTGAATAGCGCAGGAGAAATGGAGAGTGAAATTAACTGGAAACTTAGTTTCAGAAGACTGTTTTCAGCTAAGAAATGCAAAAAGAAAAGTAAAACCCCTAAAACCTACAGTTGCCTCTAAACTGACTTTAGGGTGATTTTGGCAATGACCCCACATGCATTGTCAAAAAAAAAGCTGCTCTGAAATAAAAAGATCTGTAATCCTATAATCTCCAAGAATTTCCTGGTTTGTGGTGGCATCTAATTAATGCAGTCACAGATTTTCTAGTGCCTAACTTTTTCTTGACTGACCATATCATCACTTTTTTTTTCTCTCAGTACTCCATCTACAGATCTCGCAAATGCAAAAGCACAGAAATATCTTTTTTATATATATATATTTTTTTTCAAGGGATTGCATTTCTTAGACACCAAAGGTTTGGTTAAATACAGAGTCTGATTTATACAAATCTGCTTGTCATTCCTCTAATATTAAACAAACCCATCAGCCATGGAATATTTTTGTAGCCAAAGCTCTCCTCACATAAAATACAGACTAATGTCTTTTCCCAGTTCTTAAGTGATTTACCCCAAGGTGGTGAGGAAACAGCTCTTTTGAATTAGTGGCCATTAACTCAGTCATAGACAATTTATCCGTCAAGAGTTAGAGTCAGGACTGGCACATGGGAATTTCTGGTTGCTGGCCTCCTATCTTCTGCTGATCAAAACACTTGGAGCACTTGTGTTAATGTGTAGATAAATAAAAACTGATAGAATAATTTTGTCCCAACCTTCTCCATGTCCACAAATATTCTATATATTCAGTGATATTTTTATTATGAGTTAGGCAGTACAATACAACAGTTGTCTTACCTGATTTTCTTAAGTAGAGCATTTCACTCATCTGTGACTTACTTGTGAAAGGCTGCTGTGCTTAGAATTCAGATAATATCTGTGGTAGCCTAAAATATTCTGCCCAAATAGAATCTAAATTTGTTTAGAACATGTTCCTTTCATATTCATTTTCTCAATGATTCTGTTCCCAGGCAAGAATTTTTTATCCATGCAAATAGTAGTGCCAGATCAAAACCATTACAGATAAACACATGGCTTCTCTGAAGATGGCACAGGTAGGAACTGGTTTAGAGCCACTATGAACAAGGGCTCAGGAAACAGCTCTGGGATTGCAATGTGATCCTTTAAAAACAGTAACCCTTCCTCTCCACTAAAGACAACAAGTATGGGTCAGGAAAACAAAAAAATCAAACCATGTAATAAAGAAATTATGGGTTTTTTTCCAAAACATAAAGGTTTAAGTGTGTCTGGGTAGCAGGAAAAAATTGGGCAAAAGAGTAAAGATTGGTCCCCAAATGATTAAATGGTGACAACTGAATATAAAGATCATTAAAGTTTAGCTTACAATCTTTCTGAGATGGATTTTTCTCTCTTGGTCTCTGTAATAATCATAATTTGTCGCCATATCAGTGTGGTTTTGACATGAGAAGCTGATGATAGCCACTGTGATTGATAAAGACACCGTATAGCTAATAGTTCAAGAATAACCAGGCTTGGAAAACAGAGGCCAGATGCAGAGCTGGAAGTGATGGATTGTAATGCCTGGAAAATGCAAAGGACTGATCATTTAGAATGCACAGGGAGTCACATGGGAATCTGGCGAGGTGTGAGTGTACGCATTAACCTTGGTGGTGGCCTAGAATACTGTATTTCAAACAGGGGTTTGTGTCACTCAGATAACTGACAGCAAACACAAGCATTGTCTGTTGTACTAAAATGTGATTTTATACAACTTTGGGTTTCCATATTTTAAGGTGATGGAATGCAGGCAGGTTAACTGAATTTTTTCTGGTATAATATAGAGATTCTCTTGAATTGTAAAGTGAAAAATCACTGGATGAACAGACACAAATTAGCCTTGTTCACCATAGAATACATGTGAAGAATATAGGACTGACAAATAATCATACAGTGATTAAATATCATATCGTGATGATCTATAATTTCAACTATTCAGTCCAACCTGATCTTTGAACCCAGTCACTTGAAATCAAATCTCATGAAGCTGGAGGAGATTCTTTCACTAATTTCAGCAAACCTTGAAGTAGCCCCAAGGGCATTACTGCGATCATTGCCTCCTATGTGGTTACATAACTTATGGCTGATATTTCCAATCATAGGTGAGATATTACGATCCAGTTGTTTAGTCTATATGCACAGGATTATGGCAGATTTTCCATCTAGCAGCAATACATGCAGTTAGTAACATGCTCAGAAAAAAAACAATGCAGACACATACTATATAATTCTGTAAAATATTTACCTTTCTTCTGACAGTAGGAGATCAAGCTTAAGTTTCCAACTGTTAAATAGTTCATAGTCTGCTTATCTAGAATTTGTAACAGAGTCCTGTGTTTAATGCTTTGGGTACTGAGACTACATGAAAGTATTCACCATTTCCTGATTTAGTTGTAAAAAAGGAATACCAAACACACAAGAATCATAAAATGAATCCCAGAGAAAACATTAAGAGATATTGCCCCTTTGAAATACTTTGAAATTCCAGATTCTCCTATTAATTATCAGTTAACTTATATCTTTACACTAGAGCTAGATGTGAGATTTCCTTTTCCTTTAATATCTTTTTTGACCTGCATTTTTTATATTTACACATGAAAACCACTTAAAAAGAGATGTGGGTTTATGTCCTCAATATATGTTTTCTTTTTTTGTTTAATAAAAAAGAACAAATTCTTCTTGTTCAGTTTAATCTCGAGAAAGAGTTCTAAAACTTTAAAATGAAAAGAGAGACATTTTTTTGCCAAATACGGTAAAGGTACAGTTTTCATTTAATCTGTTTCAACTGCTGCCTGTTCCACCAACATCTTTTCTTCGTTACAATAGGCCAAGTTTTATACTAAAATCTATTAAATTTCTCCTAATCTTCTAATCTTATCACACTTCTGTTTGATGGTTCAGTTTGGCAAAGGTGAAATCCCTCAGTTTTCCTCCAAAACAGTGTATTCTTTGTCAAACCTAGGTGTTACGCTGTTCCCTGCAAAAGAAAACAAACCATCTAAGTGGTTTGTACTCCTGCAGAACAAGAAGGACTAATAACCAATAACTGGGGAAGAACAAGATGGTGCTCTCTGCTTAATAATGAGCTGGACTGGCTTTGCATTGGGCCCAAATGCCTGCCAATTTATCAGCCAGTAGACATGGTCAGAGCATAGAGCAAGTTATAAACTGCCTTTAATCAATAATTAAACACTTCTCCCTCCCCTCCCCTCTCCTCTCCTGCCCTCCCCTTCCCTCGCCTAATCTTGGTATGTTGAACCATGTGAAAAGGGGAGAATGGCACATGACATGGTAGAGACTGAGGCATGTGCCTTCCAAAGGGCTCAGCTGTCCAAAGGGTCTCAACAGCCACACTCCTCCTTCCCACCTGCTGGCCAGCTTCCTCCCCAGGAGCAATGTCACATGGAAGAGACAGCTGCGTAACAGAGCATGGATCCGGTTGTAACTGTGGTGTGGGGTTGCAGAGTGTACTGGCTTTCGCTGGGATAGAGTTAGCTTTCTTCACAGTAGCTAGCATGGGGGTATGGTTTTGATTCATGTTTAAAGTAGTGTTGATAACCCCCTGATGTTTTAGTACTGCTGAGCAGGGCTTGCAGAGTCAAGGCCTTTTCTGCTCCTCACACCACCCCACCAGCAAGTAGGCTGGGGGTGCACAGCCATTAGGAAGGAACACAGTTGGGACAACTGAACCCACATGACCAAAGTGCTATTCTATACCATATGATGCCATGCTCAGCAATAAAACGGGGAGGGAGGTTGGCAGGGGGTGCTATCTTCAGGGACTGGCTGGGCATCAGTCAGTTGGAAGTGAGCAATATTCTCCCGTTTGCATAATGTGTTTTTCTTAGGTATCCTTTTCTTATCTTTTTTTTTCTCTTTTTGTTACTTTAAGAAAAATATTTCTTATTAATCATTTCACTGCTTTTATCTCATTTTATCTCTTAAACCCATGAGTTTCTTCCTCAAGCCAGTGCTGCAGTGATTAGCAAGCGATGCAAAAATCTTTCATGTGAGTCTTGCTTCCCAGGTGAGAGACTTCCAATGTCCGCTTACACCGAATTTTGGAGAAGTTTTTGGGGAAGATGACTGTCAGAAAGGCAAAGCATATAAAATCAATTTGATGTGACAGTCCTTTTGTTTAAAACTACTGGATCAATGGATGCCAAACTAAGATGAAAGGGTTGGATCTTGCAGCTAAACAAAGCTTTGGCTGTCTTAACTTCAAAAGTAAGTTCGTAATCTGTATAGTAGTCCTGGGACACTTCTACTTGTCAGCTCTGATTGGAACTGCTGTTAATGTTAATTTATAACGCTCTGTGGTGCACCTATTATGTACTGTCCTGTTATCTCTCCCTGTCTGGCTTTACCAGCAGCCTACTAGGAGTCTGAGATTTGCAACATCTGTTGTCTGAAAAGAGACTGAGCCTAGATCTCCCGAGTGGAGGATAGCTCTGAAGTATCATTGTACTCAGGGTTGTGCAAAACTTGTATTTGTACACAGTGCTCTTTTGCTTGTAAAATTTGAGAGTGGTAGTGTTAAAACAATTCTTTTCTTAAAAAGTTAGATCTGGAAAAAAAAGCTGAGAACATGAGATGGGCTACTTAGGGATAGGAAAATGCAGATACAGAAATATTACCAAGTTATTAATCTATAATTACTGGGCATGGTGGAGAGGAATGTTTTTTGGTTGTTAAATGGAGCAAGACAAGGTCCTCCAATGCTACGAAATTGTTGATAAAGTAGTGCCGGTATGAAACACTGTGTGCGATATGAATATTGGTTAAGTAAAGAGGTATAATAGAAAGAAAAATTCTTTAAGTTCGTCCATCTAAGCAAGCTCTATAAAAACAGCTAAACTCTCTTAACACATTAATTCTCCTTTACATTCCATCTTTACATTTCCATTCTTTCGTATCCAGCATACCTGCCGGTTGCTACTGGATCCAGGTTACAGACTTGCTTGCTGTTTTGTTTTGTTAAAAAAAGCTGTACTGCAAACAACTAAATCCGTGAAGTTTACGTTCAACACTAAAAATGTCCTTGTTGTGAATGTCATTTTACTTATTCAAGACTTATCCAAGTCAGAGGAAAATATACAGGCTATTTTAGCATTTTCAGACTTTATACCTGCAATAATGAATAGTTTGCTCCACCAAAAAAATGATGCATTTACACCTCCCCACATTTCATTTACTACTGCCAAGTATTTCCTGATTTACATGTTAATGTGGCTTAGCCAATAAAATTTACAAGACCTCTTGGGAAAAATTCCAGTAGATGGGTGCTCACTGCAACACTGAAAACCCACAGTTCAGCTGAGTACTTTTTCCTGTCTTAAATTATTATAAAATTTACCGTGTTAACGACAAACATGGGACAGAGTTGTGAGTTCAGTCCCGAATCCAGGATTATCTCAGTAAACTCCCAGCAGAACATAGTCATGCTTCTACTTTTTTTCTTATGGCCAAATAAATATTGCTAAGTGGCCTTGTTTGAGCACTGTAATGTTGTCACACCCTCTTACCTGAAAACAGTGACAATAGGAGATTTTAAAATGATAATCTTTTCACTTTGAGATTTTTCAAGTTACTCTGGTAACCCGAGTTCAAGTTTTCTTTCATAAAACTCCTATTTTTTCACTCTCAATGATTGGAATTAAAGAAAGATATCAAATATCATTAATTGGTGGGAAATATGTGAAAACTGGCAGGTGATTTTTAAAACACACTGTTATTCTCAGTAAAAATAGCAAAAGCAGCATATACAGATACATTTTCCATTAACCACTTCTTTAATCTTTTCCTCTGAATTTCAAAGTGTCGCTTAAACGTTGCAGAGGAAACAGTCGATTTTGCAGGACAAACCAAATAAGTCACAGTGCATGATGGCGACGGGACCTTCTTGCCCAAGAAGCCAATGCAAACCATCACACAGGCCCGACACCAACCGACAGAAGCAGCCGGTTCACTGCAATATGCCAAATCTACTTGGATGGCAAGCTGGTCATCCAAGCAGCCTCTTTCCCAGTTCCTCCACAGAGGTCCATATAATATATTTTTAGCAAAGTTTCATGACTGCGAAGAATAGTCAGGTCACTCAGTCTGTTCCATAAACACAGCCCTCACTCCTGGGACATAATCTCCAGCAATGCCGAATTC
>NW_010430393.1:17575-22640 GCF_000710305.1 Buceros rhinoceros silvestris
TCGACGTTTTCCCTCTCACTCCTTTCCTTTTCCATGCTGCAAAAGACAGGGATGTCCTGTGGTTTGGATCAGACATATTTAGCCCCAGTTTGCGTCTGCATTTCTGTCCACGCCTGTTCCCACCCAACTAGACAGATGACTTTTCTCTGGTCTAATAAACTAACCTTTCCTAGGCATGTCAGAGTTGAAATACTCACTTCAAGGATATTCCCATTATCTCCACACACCCCCCTCTAGTTATCCCCAGCATGTTCTGCTCTCTTACCAGCACTGCCATCATGCCACATTATTGCGATTCATTAAATATGTGGGCAAGTGTTACACCGACAGTGACTCAGCAGCAACAGGGAGATTATTCACTATTTTGCATGTGTAGAAGCTAGGTGTCTGTGGGACAATGGCAGAAAAAGATATATTATTTGTGTCTCTAGGAGAATGTAAGCTGAAACTCCAATTTATAGTAAAGTGTTTCTGTACATACTTGCATTCATCTGTTATGTTTTAATGTGACAAAAGAGCTGTCCGTTGGGGCTGCCGCAGTGTGTGTTGGTGTGTGTGCATATCTGTGTGGGGTGTAAATGCTTTGCCCAGGCAACGAGGTCACTTGAAGGGGGTCCGTTTCCATCACGGAAAGCACAGATGCTGCCAGTGCCAGTCAGGCCTCTGAGGTCACCTCTACAACCATGTAATTTTCTGTCCACGAGAGTGGAAAAAGTCTGACAGGTACAGTAAGAAAAATGATCTTCTAATCTGTTAGTCTACTCCCCATTTTCCACATTGCTTTGGCCATCTCTCGCTACCTCCTTTCGTAACTTGTTTTATTAGCTCTTCAGGGAAGCACTTTTCCTTTCTACTTGTTTACACAGTGGATAGTCTAAGTGGAGGCCTGCCCTCAGTTTCATCCTTTAAGCTCTGCCACGGAACAAAGACCTGTTATAAATGGATTTACTGTCCTCTCCATTAACATGCCTTTTGTGAAATCCATTTTAATTGTTTCACAGTTCCTTCACAATAAAAACCCAGGGCTTTTAGAGAAGGAAACAAGCTAAGATACAAATGTGTTCATCTGTATTTATTTTAAAAATAAAGGTGCTTTGATTGCCTTCACATATTTTGCCTCACTGTTATTACTAATTAATGCTTTCAGCACAGATAACAGCTACAATTAAAAGTTGTTTTAGTATCTAAAATCAAAACACCAATCTAGGATTGAAATGAGAACTCCTAAAAGAAATGTGAAAAAAAGAGTCAGCTGTAAAATCATCTTATTTGTTTGTGGGATTTTGTGGGGGAGTAACAAAAATATAGGAAACCAGAGTAAGAATCAGACTCCGTTAGCTGCAGTGAAGGCACTGGTACATAATTCATCACTTCACTAATGCATTCTGGCAGATTATTATTTCACATGTATGGCAGGATGTGTCAGACACTTTGATTTAGAGTCTTCTCTAACAGGCTCCGTTTTCAAAGAATTGCATGAGGGTTTTGCTTCCTCCCCCATAACTGCTATTAAATCCACATGGAGAGATCTAATCAAAATTATACTTAAAGTTCCTGATACGTGAAAACAAACCACTTTGGAAAAAGCATGTAAGTTCATGCTTGTATCCTCCTGAAGATGGTGGAATTTGAGATGACAAAATGTCATGCTTAGTCATGAATCAGGACTCAAAGTAACTTTGTTGGAGACTTCTGTATCAGCGACAGATGAAAAGATGCCTGGCAAACTCCCTATGTGGCATGGAAAAAAAAATTCAATGTAAGACAGTAAAATCAACTAAATGTTACGGTCCATTAGCCTCCACCTTATAGCTGACACAGCTGTCTATGTACTTAAACAATTTCTTAAGTATGCAATGTTAGTTTGACCTTGTAATCTCTTACCTGAGATTAACATCTACTTCACAGTGCACTTTTATATCTTTAACATAATGGTTTTGATGATGTGATGTTTATGAAATGTAATTAGGCGTAATTAACAATGCATATGGAAAAAGTGACCTAATTGTAGATCACTCAGGGAACTCACGATGGCAGCTATTCTTTATGTTTTAGATTGTTTGAAAGGCTACAGCATCAGCAGTGGTAGGAAGAGGTACATGTTGGCCCTCCAGCAATGTTCTAAATGATTGACTCCACCCAAGGAACATCAGTGAGCTGCAGATGAAGTAAAATCTATGCACTGGCTATAAATTAACAGAGTTCTTTGAACCGAAAACGTAAATTCCTTAACATTCTTGCTGAGAAATTCTAGTGTGGATCTTTCTATTTATATATTGCAGTTTACCACTTCTTATTCTCATATTGGAAGTTTAGTTAAAGTAACAGGTTTTGATAAAGGCAATAAAACTCCCTGTGAGTAAGTGTATCTAACTGAGAAAATGTTTGGATTGGCAATGAATGTGATTTACATTCACTGTGTCTTCTGAATTGCAGTATTCAATCTAGCTCTGAAGGATTTTCATAGCTTTCATGACATTTATGACTTGAGCTGAGCACGCAACTCTTCTACTCCCTGCCGATCCATCACCTGCCCAAGAATCAAACTCTGTGAGCTGAAGTTGTCAAAATAAACAAATAAATAGTCATTCTAGGTTTTCTGATATTTCCATTTTCATACTTAATCCATATTAGGAAAATTGGAAAACATAAAATGGACTTTGCAAATCATGCCCATTGGCAGTTTATCTAATTATGATTAAATTGTTAATGATTAAGTCAGTTACAAAAATGCTGTCAATGGGAAGGCCTTCATTCCCACCCTGACTGGTAGCCGAGCTAGACAGATTATTTCCTTGAGCTCTAGCACAGCCAGTGGTGAAGTCTTTCTCTCCAGAGTTTACAGAGGATGTAAGATGACAAAGGTCCCAATTTACACCCCCAAGTTTATTCTTAAATATAACGGTGCGAATAGCTTCTTCTCACTTCCCTTATCATGCAGAAAATATTCATAGACACTACACGTTTGCTTCAGGTATGAAATACTTTAAGTGATTTTTAAAGCATACTGGTTTAAAACTGGGGCTAGGAACAGGTCTGCTTGAAAGTTTGTGACTTATGCTATGAGGGGCTGTAAGGCAGCATGATTTAATGAGCTTCTTTAATCTTGAAATCTGCCTGTATGGAAGGTGATTGGAGGAAGAAGAAGATATTCCTTGCATTTTGATTGGATTTCCAGACCTGAAAACAACTTGCTTTCTTTAAAGATTCAGAAAACTTTCTTACTTTTATTTACGGGATATATATCTCCTCGTTCACTGTTCAGGAACTTTGTTTATGCTGGCCAAAATTTTCAGAGTGACTTGGTTTTGATCCTTTAGGTATTCAAAATTCACTCCCTTTGCATCTGTCTTTAAGATGTCGCAGATTTTCTGTTTCCTGTTTTCACTTTTCATTGACAAGCATCTGGAGGTTTTTGCAAGCCAAGTGCACATTCTGTATCCTATAACATGACAAGCCGAGATTCTCCATCCTGCTCTAGTTTCTAATTCCCACTCCTGCTTTCCTCTTTTCACATTTTGTAACCAATTACAATAATCATAATTACCATAGCCTATCTTGCATAACATCAATTTACATTTTGTGTAAGAGCGACCATACAAAAGATGTAAATGTCCTGAAAGCAGATCAAAGCTCATTCTTCCATTGCAAAATGTTTAAAGTTAATCAGGAAAAATGACTTACAAATTGTACTGTGGGGCTGAATCAAACTCAGAAAAGAATGAAATTTTGGATTGAGGCTGGCCATCTGTTCATATGTCATTGGGAACAAAAATGCCAGCTGACTTAAGGACAGCATTTGCAGCCTGAATTAACTTCTTTGGGCTCTTGAAGCTCTAAAACTGTAAGCTAAGGTACCCAGACTTATTGTGTATATTTTGTAGCACTTCTCTCTCTCTTTTTTTTTTTTTTTTTTTTTTTTTTTTTTTTTTTTTTTTCTGTTTTTGTTGGGTTTTTTTTTTTTTCCAGAAACAGTGAATATGCTTGTTGGCACTCAGCAGTTAAAAGTATTAGCCCCAGAGATATTCAGTCTGAAAAACATAAGCCAAAGACAGGGATGATTTCATTATTTTCTTTGGGTTGTTTTTAATTATGAACTACACTTCAGGGGTTAGTATTAGATGAAGATGTGGAAACACTGCAACCAGTTGGGCTTCCTCAATTTCAGTGAATGCAGTTAGAAGCTGATGGATATGAAAGGGCAAATTTTATTGCACTAAGTCTAAAGAAATCTACAGAAAAGTTGTAGTAAGAAGTAAGAGACATAAAATGTGTAAAGTTAGTGGACAGGTAAAATAGAGGTTATATTAATTTCAACTCCTTCATATTTGTGTAAAGCTGGAGATCAGTATGTAAGGAACTGTTTCTTATCCTAAAACAAATATATAAACAAACTTTGATCAGGTTCACTGTCCCAGCTCCTGAATACTGATTCAAAAGTCTACTGTGGACTTGAATACATACATGGCTGAATCTTGTCTGTTAGTTTCTGTTATATAAAAATACTCTTCTTGCACTAAGACTTGTTATATTCAATAACTCAATGTTAAGATAGTAACATTTTCCAAGTTTTTAATAGGTTTTTCATAACAATGACTGTTCTGGTATCCTGTTTCCTCTGGGGGCCACAAGCAGATGTCCAGGCAAGCATCTAAGAACCTATGTGATTCCTCCCGCTACCAGTCTTGGAAGTTCCATCCATTTTCAGCACTTAGATTGCCCAAGACATTTATGGTTTCTCTATATTTTGTAATCCATAATGGATCATCTTGTCCAGTCTTAACTTGAATCCACGTAAATTTTTATCATTCAAAACAACCTTTCGTAATGAGCTCTATAAATAAACCACCTCTTTGCTAAAAATTACCTCCATTTGCTTATTTTAATCCTGTGTGCCATATCATAATTTAACTCCAGCCAGTACCTAAGCCCTAAACGGTCTCTTGCTCCCTCCCCCTCAGTGGGATGGGGGGAGAAAATCAGAAGGGTAAAGGTAAGAAAACTCATGGGTTGAGATAAAAAGTTTAATAGTGGAAAAAAATTATCATCATCATAATCATCATTA
>NW_010430394.1:0-319 GCF_000710305.1 Buceros rhinoceros silvestris
GTCACCACCAAGACCCTCCCGGCTGTCACGCCGGGAAGCAGACCCTCACTTCTTCCCATCAGCTCCCCGAGAGGAAGATCCCCCCGGGAAGCGTCGGGGGAGCCCGGGCCTAGCGAGCTGCGCTGGGCCGGGGCGGGCAGGCGAGGCGAGCCAGGCAGACAAACAAAAAAAGGCTGGGGAGGGAGGGAGGAGCGGGACAGAGTCATCTGACACATCCAACTTCCCAAGTTTGTTGTCCACAGGAGACTGACCGCTCCAGCTCTAACCTCAGCCCTCCAAACCCCGGGAAGGCTGCGGCGACAGCAACAAGAGCGTAGCT
>NW_010430395.1:0-378 GCF_000710305.1 Buceros rhinoceros silvestris
CGGGCGCACAGCCACAAGCCCCCGGGACTTGCCCTCAACCCGGAGGAGAGGCGGCTGCAGGGCAGAGGCGGGAGCGATGCCCTGGCCCCCGCCCGCGCCGAGGGCACGTTTCCAGCGCCCCTCGACGGCACTTTCGGCGCGGCTCCTGCAAATGGTCCAGCTCCCTGGCGCTACTCTGATGCTCAAAGGGGCGGACAGGGCATCGCCTCGGCCCGGATGGGGACCAACGGACCCGTTTCCAGGTCTGCGGGCACATCGTTCTCCCTCGGTCCCACAGTCGGATCACAATGCCAGTCCCCGCCGAGACTGGCGCGCCCTCTCCGGAACCCGCGCCCTCGGGCTCTGTGACTTATCCGACGGAGAGGTCTGCAGCGGGTC
>NW_010430395.1:976-1338 GCF_000710305.1 Buceros rhinoceros silvestris
GGACCAAGGGGCAGCCGCGGCAGCGCCGCTTCTCCGCTCCCTGGGGGCTACCGCTGAACGCCCCCCGCCGCCAACGTTCTATCCCCATCCCAGTTCCCGCTGGCTGTAGGCAGTCCGCTGGCTCCCCGACGGGACGCACCGGGGGAAGGGAGGCAGTTTGTTATGCCCTCGGCTTGTCCTAGGGCCGATGCAGAGCCCAGCTGGAATCTCAGCTCGGCTGCCTTAACTCTGTGTCTCTGGATGGGGCAAGAGACAGGATCAAAGCAAGGAGACAGGCATCAGAAATTCCTCTGTCATTGGCTGATAAAAATCTGAATTGTGGAGATATGACTTTTAACTCTGGGTCTAGAAACGCTAGGGAA
>NW_010430395.1:1463-7140 GCF_000710305.1 Buceros rhinoceros silvestris
GATCTCGCAGCAAGGGACTTCAGCATTGGCTTCTAGTTAACAAAGAGCATTTTGGAAAGGCCTTCAGCTAAACAGTGGTTTAGCCAACCTCAAAGCGTGAAAAAAATGTTTGAAATAAAATGAGACTGCACAAAGCACTGGGATTTAGGAGCCCACAAGCAAAAGAGCTCTCCCAGCCTGCAGGCGCTCTACCACTGCTTTAAAATGAGACCCCTTGTTCTGGTACTCCTCTTCAGGCATCAAGGGGCAGGAGGTGTGCCAGTCCGGCTGCCATCAGCCTCCAGGGCCATCTTTGCTGTTGTTTGCTCGTTGATGTATGGGAAATCTTCATGTGGCTATGAGAGTAATATATAGGTATTAGGTTTCAAGAAAGCAGGAAGTAATAAATATTTTAATGAAATGCCTCTCTGCAGTACTACAGTATTGAGCTAGGATTTGAGTACAATGTATACAGACAGAAAAAGTCTTGCATACCCCAAACCTTGCTGGTTATTTCCAGCTATACCAGTTGATCTGAAAATGAGGGCAAAATGTATAATCTTATACAATCCTCTTGCTCGCACCCTTAGACCATCATGGCCAAAAATGGCACTACTTTTGCATGTGAACCCTGAAAATTTTATTAGAGGATGTTTGCGTCGTTCATTTTAAAGACAAGGGAATGATGTCTGAGAGGTTATTTTTCCTATTGGTGGCGAGAATCGCTGATAATTTTAAAAAAGCAAGCAAATAAACAGACAATCCCTTCTCTCCCTCTTGCCTTGTTCTCCTGCTTGACTCATCTCTTGCAGGCCAATAAAGCTTTGCATGGGCACCCAAGGGAAAAGTTCGCAATAGCTGAACTTCCTAACTCTTGTGGTCAATAGAGATGCGTTGGTTTCTCCATGCAATGCTTCTGAGTGCTTGAGCTGGGATCTGAGGTGTTCTTTGCTTTGATCATGAGACCTAAGTGAGATGGAAGTACCAGTGTTTTTTTCTGTTTGCTGAGACAGCCTGGCAAATCCTCTTTGGACCAAGTGGGGAAATCTAGACTTTGCAGATTTCCCCGTCTTTAGCAACTAGGCTGGTAGAGTCTGTCGTTGGTGGTTAGGCTGAAGAACCGGGGCTGATGAGAAGGCTCACTGGGCAGCAGCAATCACTGTGTATGTCCCGCACAGCCCGATGCATGGGAGCTCTATAGGAGCCTAGCACTGGGCTAGTCTTGGTGCATAGTGATTCCTGTGTACAGGCTATGCAGGATGTAAA
This sequence comes from Buceros rhinoceros silvestris, assembly GCF_000710305.1. Lineage (NCBI taxonomy): Eukaryota > Metazoa > Chordata > Aves > Bucerotiformes > Bucerotidae > Buceros > Buceros rhinoceros. The sequence continues at coordinate 2,709 of NW_010430395.1, forward strand.
TACTTATAAATGGATGTGGAACAAGCCTCATTTTAGGGGAATATTTATGCCAGTCTTTTCTCACTGAAGAAGTTTTCTTCTTTTTTTTGGGGTCTTTCCCCAGCAAAACCTGCAGACTCACTTGTTAGCACTGCAGGGCAGCTCTGCTCTTGTGCAGAATTGTGTGCAATTTGGGAACTGAGAACCAAGAAATGTTTCAGGAGGTCCTGTCTGAACATTTACATTGAGCTACTGACATATAGCACAAGAAAGAAATGCTCCCCTCTTTTCTTGGGCTGGTCTTAGCTCTTTCTGGAAGAGATCAGTTTTCCCAGAAGGACAGACCATCACTCTGACAAAATCACCACTGAGATTATCCAGCCCTCTCATAACAAGAGTAATCACATCCTTACGTGCCAAGATTTGCAATCCAACTGCTGTCCTATCACTTATGTAAATACAGAGCAATAGGGACCATTTTTTTTTAAATCGGTGAACTCGCATGGAATTAAAATATAAGAAATTTGAATTTTAAGTTGATACAGAGACCCCATTTAAGTTCCATCTGCTACGATGGCGACTGGAGTTGCTTTCCCTTCCACGTTAGGCTCGTTAATGTGGATCAACATTGCCATCATGTGGTCAAGAGGATGAACTGTAGTGACTGGGAAGCTGGAAGGAAATCATTCTGGTATTCTCCAGTCTTCAGGAGGATGGGCTAGTTTTCTGTCTTGAAAGAGGTCTTTGTTTGATTCGCTGCCGTGTGAAAAAAGTGTATATCGTTGTCTCTTCTTGGTCCACCACTGTGCTTTCTCTCTAGGTCATGAAGAGCAATCACTTAGGAATATCATAATTTTCTAAACACATATTTCTGTTGCTTTTTTGAATATTGATTTTGCTTTGTCTTCTGTGGTGCAGTCAATGTAACACTTCTTAGTAGGAAGCCAGTGCTTGGCAGTGAGTGTTTGGAAGATTGACTCCTCACTGATAACAGTTCTTCAGATGTTATTTTTCTGCCTCTTTTTTATCACTAAAGCACAGAAAAGAGATACCAAGATTTCAGGCAGATCCTTTCAAAACTCATTGGTTAAAGCAGATGCAATGACAGTTTTACCTTGGGCAATCAGGCTCCCCTGCAGAGAGATGGCAAACGCCTCATGGCATCATCCAGCTTTCACTATACACACCCATGTTTCTATTTTAGCTAACAACGTTCAAGGTATGCAAGGAATTAAGGTTGGCTCCAACTTACACGTGTGGTGTGCTCTCAATACTGGGCTTCTGCTTGCATAAATCTTCAGCGCATAAACTTCAGTGAGGTTACACCAATGCATGGTTTGATGGAAAGGACTTAGGAACTGAACATGATGTATTTAATAAGGGCTGAGATTTGGGTGGTTTAGGACAAAAGGGCTGCTCTGTCCTAAGGAAGGTAAAAAAGCCAAATAAGTGCATACAAAATTAGGTGATCATAAATAAACAAAACCATGATAAGCATACCTGCTTGATGATATGGGAATGAGTGAACTCTCTCTTGCCCAGAACTGTAAAATTGTGCCTGTGTTAAACCTTGATTCCAGCACTGACCTGTGAAGATGTGCTGGTGATGGGGCTCCAGCACACTCTAAGTCAAATGCATGATGTAACAAAATCCAGTTCAAATAAGTTTTGAATATGGCTGATGGTGAATCCTTAGTACATTTTTCTGTCTTTCACAGTGAGGACGTGATGCTCTAGGTCTTGATGAGATTAACGGGTCATTGAGGAAAGATCAAAGCTCTGGGTTGTGAAAGAATAGCCAGATGGAAAATGCAAACTCAGTTAAGTCCTTGTGTTTTTAAACTGCCAGGGTAGCTTGAGGCACTCAGCCCTTACTGATTTCTGTGGCAGCCCAACCACGACAGCAAATTCAAAGTAACACTTTGGAAATGCCATCATCTGCACTTACACCAGTATAGTCATGGGGCTTTGGTCCTTAAACGCACAAGTGTGCAACAGTGCAAGTCCCCTTCAGCAGAGCTTCTACAGACTGGGGTACAAGACATGAGCTAGCTTTGTTTTCTTCCTTCTGTGCTGCATTACTTGCACTGAATAGTCTGGAAAAACAACACAAAAGGGGGAGACATTTGCCTTTTCAGAGAGAAAAGACAGAAGGGAACTTGGCAGATGGTGGGGTAACGTTGTCTTGCGGCTCTTGGGAGGCTAGGAGTCAGATCAATAGAGCAGACCATGGCAAGTCTTTGAAGATTACAGTGAGTTACTTTATCAGAAAAAAATACAGGATATAAACATGATAAAAATGAGTAAGGAGGCTGAAACTGAGGGACTTACTTAACATCTGAGAGTCTGTTATCAATGGGAGACCAATACATAAACACAGGGCAATTATTGCTAATTGAAGAATCAGGCAAAATGCCTTGTCTCTGCTGGAATACTGTCAGATGAATGTTGTCAGGTGTCAGGTGAATTTCCAAAATCATTTGTACATGTTTTTGAGGCTGGTAGTTTGTAAGTCTTTTAATCCTGCTTCTGAGACCTTTGTGTTTAATTTGAGTATCAAATCCTTTTTGCCTTGCAAAGGTGTGCAGTCTGCCCCACACATTCCAGGAGAAAAGTGGTACTAGTTCAGAAACACTCCTTGGCATGTTGTAAGGATTTAACTCCCATAAGGCACTGGCATAGTTGTAGTAACTAGATGCACCTAGGAAAAGCACTTGCTTTCCCGTCTCAGCATCAGAAACTGAATACCAGAGGGTGAACAGAAGCTCTCTGAACCTTTTAGTAGTAGTCCCTTTCTTGGCACATCACCCTTTATTTTATTCCCTGGTCTGTGTTTCAGATTAGGGTCTCTTCTGTGCTATCTTTTTTTAACCCATATTGTCTCTGGGCCAAATTCAGTTACTGTTAATGTTACCAATAAAACATCCATTGATTTGGGGCAGGGGTTGTAGGAGCTGCTTCTTTGGACATTATCTAGCATGATGCTTGAGGGTTTTAAGTAGAAATGTCATTTTGTGGCACAAAAGAAACATAGATGCTTATTGCTGTTGCTGCCCTTCAAGACTGATGCTTTAGGGTTATGTGTTTGGAAGGTGAAATTATCACATGTGATCTGTGACTCTACACTGTTGGGGAAAAGAGATGCTCTGTGAAAGGCAATGCTGGTCTACAGTCTGTCATGGATTTTTTTCTTTAGAAAATTTCAGCATATGTTTTAAATAGCACGTCTCTTGATCAAGGGAATTCTTGCTAAATAAGCAATAAACTCTATTGTATTGCATTGTATTCAGTAAGCTATATATATACATATATACAATGGCAAAACAAAAATATCACTCAAGATTGTACTATGTGTAATGAAAGTAGCTTTTAAATATGTTTTCCTTTTCATGAAAGCTGCTTGCAGCTAAAAGGTCAGAACTTACTGCATAGAGCCATTGCATCCTCACTGATGTCTGTGAGGGTACTGCCTCTGTGCAGGGGTGTTTCTTTGGGCTGTGTCCCGGAGGCTGCAATGGGCATCCGAGCTGCTCGCAGGCTGTTGGAAAGGAGGATGCACCAGGATGGCTCCTTATGCTGCCAGTGGAGAGAAGGGGTTATTGTGCCTTTGCTGCATTACCCATTCCAGTGATGTGTCTATGGCCCCACATACCTCATGCAAGGTGGTGGCATGAGTCACAAGGGCTATGGGTGCAAGGCGGCGTCCCTGAGCTGTCCTCCTCTAACATCATCATGCAGAGTGCTGGGAAGCTGTGCTAAGGCACTGCAGGAGGGAGGTCCTGCAAACTGTTATATCATTGTCAGTCCACTAACCAGCTCTCTCTTGCCTTCTCCTTTCTGTTTCAGTTGTTGGTAGCTATGGGTACTTCCCCACAAGCTTTCCTGATCCTGGGATGTTTTCTCACAGGTAATGCTCCTCCATCCTCTAAGCCTCTCCACCCCTGTTCCTTTGTAAATTCATATTTAAGCTTGCTTTCATTGTGCTGGTGATAACAAATGCCAAATGGTTGCCAGCTGGCTACAGACTCGATTTTTTCTGCCCCTCCCTTCAGTAGACTAAGACAAGACCTACTGAGAAGGCAGTTCTTTTGCTGGCCTGTGCCGGCCACTTTGGCACCCCTACAGTTGCTAGGAACTCCTGCCCAGTTTGTCTGTCTGCACAGGGAAAGTGAGCTTGCTTACCTCCAGCTGTCCCAGCCCTGCCCCGCTGGGGTTTCTCCAGCAGCGTGGTGCAGGCGATGCTGCCTGTGTGGGCTCCCTGTATCCTCCCATGCCGCACCACCTAACTACTCTAGCCAGGCGTGCCTGCTGAGCATCCCAACATCTGCTGAGCGAATGGTGCTTGGAGGGGAGGGCAGAGTTTGCCACGGGGTGCCAAATATAGAAAGGGCCTGTAGACTGAGAAAACATGTGCCGGAGTGAGAAACTGGTTTCAAAGACAGTCTGGATTCCT
>NW_010430395.1:7234-7804 GCF_000710305.1 Buceros rhinoceros silvestris
CCTGTTTATTGCATTGAACCCGCTTTCATGCCATGGGCCTAAGTGCTTGTTTATCATGGACTACCCTGTTGTTTTGTGTAGGTCATTTGATAGACTGGAACAGCAAATACGTTTCCCTGGTTAATTCCCTATTTTTTTAGGGTGTAGATCCTCTAATTTTCCTTCTGGTAGTTTGACCTGCACCAGCCCACCTACAAATTACCTAGGCTTGCAAATCTGAGCCTGAAAACCAGTGCCGTCTACAACGTCTAGTTCAGTGAATTACAGTGAATTATTTGGCTATAAGCCTTCTGTACATTTTGGCTAGAGGTAGATCTGTGGCACAATTTTTGGTCTAAGACCCTGCTCCAGCCCATTGCAGAAACAGAAACCAGATATAAAATGCAGATGTTGGTCTTGGGAAGTGCTTTCTAACTTTCAGTTGTTCAGAGCTCGAAATCTGACAGAACTGCTGTTTTCTTGACCATTGACCATTGCTGTAAAGAGCCGCAAGATGCCAGTGACCAAGCAGCCAGGGTGGGGGATTCACTGGTCTGCAGCAGAGCCGTGCCCGCTAATCGTTTTTTTTTT
>NW_010430396.1:0-275 GCF_000710305.1 Buceros rhinoceros silvestris
TGTGGGTTTGCATGCTTTGTCCCCTCCTGGAAGTAGTGCCCCTTCCTCCGGGCTTCAGCCCCCAGAGAGGTGAGCAACCCCATTTTTTTGTGTCAGATCTGAGCTCTGCCTTGTGCCTGTGCTTGGGTGTCGCACTGACTCCCCGGGGGTCAGAGAAGCATTTTTCCTGCTAGCTTGGAGTTGTTAATTTAAAACTGTATTTGGCACGGATCCAGCAAGGTGTTAAGCTACTTTAGTCGTGACTTCCCCAAACCACACACACACACCCCCGCACC
>NW_010430397.1:0-250 GCF_000710305.1 Buceros rhinoceros silvestris
CTCATGGAGGGTCGGGTGGTTTCGAGGAGTGTTTTGAGGAGTTTTTTGGGGTGTTTTGTTTAGTGTTTTCAAGTTCATGGAGGTTTTTAGGGTTTTCTTTGGTTTTGGGGTGTTTCTTGGGGGTTTGGGGGTTTTATTGGGATTTGGGGGTTTTTCATGGAGTTTTTTGGGGTCCTTGTGGAGTTTTTTAGGGTTTTCTTGGGGTTTGGGAGGTCCGTGTGGAGTTCTTTGGGGGTTTCTTGGAGGCTTT
>NW_010430398.1:0-659 GCF_000710305.1 Buceros rhinoceros silvestris
CACCCGCACAGGTCAGTGAGGGCAGGACCTTGGGGCAAGCCAGCCCCGATCAGCGGGACATGCTGCATGGGGACACCAGAGCTGCGAGGAACCAGGTCCCCGTGGGGGGACTGAGGATCAGGCCACAGCTCACCAGCCACCGCAGTGGCCTCCTACCCGGGTGACACGTGGCCACTGTCCCTGCCAGGGCCTGGACCAGAGCCAGCAGAGCCTGGAGGCCGTGTTTGCCCTGCGGGAGCTCCTCCGCCTCAAAGACCCGGCGCTGCTCAGCCTGGAGGTGCTGGGCTTCCTCACCAAGTTCCCCGACGTCAGGTGAGCAGCCCAGCTCGGCTCTGCCGTGAGACGGGGTGGGCGTGAGTCTGCCCAGGGGCTCCTCGCCGTGAGGTTACGCCGCAGAGCAGGCAGAAACCTGGGCTTTCCCCCCCTCCTCCCTTTCCCACGATACAGATTTGAGAGGTTCTTGCAAAGGCGTAAAGGAAAAAGCAGGGACCCCTCTGGGTTTGGTGAGAAATCACAAACCACCAAACTGGAAATGTCAGAATCAGCCAAACCCCGTGGCGTGTCCGAACCAAAGTCACAGGGTTTGTGGAGTTCTTTTCAAGGAGGGTCTGAAGTTTGAGCCCCAGCTCACCTCTGGGTCCTGGGAGGTTGGCGGGACA
>NW_010430398.1:1024-1456 GCF_000710305.1 Buceros rhinoceros silvestris
CCCGCCCAGCGACGAGCACATTTCCACCCTGCTGGATCTCTGGGGTGACGTCTCCAGGGAGGTGCGGCACATGGTGCTGGAGATGATGGCGCAGCACCCCCAGGTCCTGCCCGAGAGCTACCGGCCCATCTTCAGCACCATCCTGGTCCCCGCGCCGGAGCTGCCCTTCTGCCTGCGCAAGGGCAAGTGCGCCTGACACTGTGCCCCAGAGCCTGCTCCCCGCTGCCCCGCAGACGTACCGACCATGCGGGACACCTCCAGGCTGCGCACGGGGAGGAAGGAGGGGACGCGTGGCATCCCCTGCGCGCAGCACCTTGGCGCGTGTTAGGAACGCTCCAGAGATGTGCCATCCTCCTCCTGTCTTGCCTCGCTGAGCCGACTGTCCCCTGCAAGCACCAGTCCTGGGAGATGCCGGGCGGGCGGGAGGACCTC
>NW_010430398.1:1672-2781 GCF_000710305.1 Buceros rhinoceros silvestris
CAAGCACCAGTCCTGTGAGATGCCAGGCGGGTAGGAGGACATCAACCCACCGCTGTTGTGCTGGGCTGCGGAGCCCCAGCTGAGGGTTGCTGGGGCCTGGCCCATGGGCTGCAGGAGAAAGAGGAGCCGGGGAGCAAAGGACAGGAGTCTGCAGCTGGGGTGAGTCCACATCTCCGTGGGGCTGCAGAGAGACGTGGGTGTCCTCGAGTCTCCTGACAGTCCTCTGAGCCGGAGAGTCCCAGCCATGGAGTCTGTTCCCACCCCAGCTCCGAGGAGAAGGGCGCAAGGGTGTCCCACCACCCTGGCTGCTGCCATCCACCCCACCGCTGCCAGCGGGAAGGGACAGCTCCAAGTTCCTGCCCCACTCCAGGCCCTGGCTCCCTCGCCTCCTGGAGCGCATGGCTGCATCTGGTGTGTCGAGCACCTTCGGGTCCCCAGGTCCCTCCGTGATGGGCGGCACCGCCCTGGGCACTGGCTCTTCCTCCAGCCTCTGCTGCTGTCCAGCCCTTGGTCACCTCCTCCCCAGGTGCCACGTGAAGATGAGGAGCAAAGTCCATCTCTCTGCCTGCACCCTTGTGCCCAGCCCCTGCAGCACAGCCTGGGACCTCCCGTGCTCTGCCCCGCTCCCTGCCTTGGGGCGGGGCCCGTCCTGCTGTCCTTAAAAAAAAATTAAGATGAGGCGCAAAGTCCATCCCTCTGCCTGCACCCTTGTGCCCAGCCCCTGCAGCACACCCTGGGACCTCCCGTGCTCTGCCCCGCTCCCTGCCTTGGGGCGGGCCCCGTACTGCTGTCCTTGTGTGGCACCTCTGCCCGAAATAAAGGCCTGAGCTCTGCGATCACCAACCAGCGTCCAGGCTCTGCTCCCCAGTGGGTCAGGGCAGGGACCAGGGCATGTGGGTGGCATTGGGTGGGGAGGAATCTGTCCCCATGCGCAGCATCACCCCAGGGATGGATCCCTGCACCTGGTGTCACCTCGGGAGCATCACCCAGGAACAGGGGGGATGATGGAAATACTCTGTACCTGCTCCATCCAGAATGGAATCGGAGAATCACAGATGGGTTTGGGCTGGACCTCTTGAAGCTCCTCCAGCCCAACCCCTGCAGGCAGC
>NW_010430399.1:0-327 GCF_000710305.1 Buceros rhinoceros silvestris
GGAGTCCGCAAAACTGGGTGGAAAAGAATGTGCCTACACGTGTGCATGTGCATACACGAATACGAAACCTGTCCGGGGAAATGCGGACACGGAAATACACAACGCGGCAGTGATACGTCTTCTCGGTTATATACTTTTTCCTCACTTAGAGAGTTTCAGACTCTCCCTCTGAGCTTCTGGGTTAGAGAGAAACCGTTTGCTACCAGATAGAGAGAGGCAGCGAAGCCTCCCCTCGGAAAAGCGTCTCTCAAGCGTGATCCGTCGAAGCTGCAGCTAATTAACTTGTTTCTCTGTTGCCCACTCGTTTCTCTCTGGTAATGTCAGGGG
>NW_010430399.1:514-5923 GCF_000710305.1 Buceros rhinoceros silvestris
GTTGCGGGGAGCCCCCCTCCCGCCTGCCGGGTTGCTTCAAGGTTACCCGATACCTTCGTGAAGTCGTGCAGAAAACGCGGCTCCAGGGGTCCCACGGGACCGACTCAAGCAAGAAAATACATGCTTTTAATTTTATTCGAGTTAATAAAAGCGACACAACAGATTTGCAAACTCGGGCGGCTCCGGCTGAAGGCGGACATCGGAGGGAAAACGCAGGACTTTGAGTGAAAACCTGGAGGAATAACGAGAAAGGCAGGAGAGGTCCTAAGTAGATGGAGGCAGTCCCTGTGCAAGCCTGGGGTGGCACCGCGGCATCCTCGGTGCCCTGCGGGCGGACCGCGGACCGTTTCCATTTTACGGCAGCATTCTTCCCTCCGGAGGGGCCAAGCGCTCAGCGCAAAAGCCTGCATTTTCGGGGCAGAGTCGCTTTCTTCAGAGGGTATTCAGGGTGCGGAGAGGTCCCTCAAGGCACCCAGGGGTGCGGGGTCAGGTAGAGAGGGCTTCTTCCCTGGGATGGGCGGCAGCTTTGGGCAGCCTCCTGACTTCTCAGGACGCCTTTTGCCCCCCCACAACGGCTTAATGTTCGTTTAACTGAACATCTGCGAAGAGGTGTGAGAGAGGTAGACTCTCCCTGCAAGGTGCAGGCTCCCTCAGAGACCTTCAGTCCCCTCCTCGTACCCCCGTGGAGATCCCCAGCGGAGCGACCTTCCCTTTGCAGCTCCATCCCAGGGAAAGGAGAAGCCGTGACTCTGCTCAACGCTGGGATTGGGGGTGGGATTGGGGAGAAGGGGGCAATCCGCAAAATACCCTTTCAGCGGGGCTGCATTTCACCCTGGGAACTTGGTCTTTCCAGTAGGAAAAGCTCTCCCTGACGGGACACATGCTCCACGTGAGTGAAGGGTCACCCCGTGTCTGAACCGCAGGTTGATGTACATGGCTCCCAGGGCTTAGAGGATAGTTTAACCCCCGTCTCAGCCTGGATCGTGTGTGCTGCTCAGGTCCGGCCCCACACACCGGGGCTGAGGACACTCTCTGCATGGAAACCCTGAGCCATGGGGACAGAAGATGCGTTTCCAGCTGACCACAGGAAAAAAAAGAAAATCAAACCGACCTAACGCTGATTTGATACTTCATCCTGCATATGTTCCTGCTGTGTATGTTTTACTGAGAGGAGGTGGGGTTAAATGCCAGTGTCTGTGACCCAGAAAGGAAAAGCCCTTTGAAATAACAGCCTACTGTGTGGGAACCCTGGCAATTTAAAAAAATTATTTTAAGTGCAGAGTGGTAAGTGGTAGCTGAGAGTATGTTTCTGAACCACCCACCTTTACAAAAGAGCTGATGGTTTTAGTAACACCTCCATCTCTTGTTACTTATCCTCATGTTGTAAAATGGACCCTCATTATTTTGAAGTCTTTCCCCATCGAATAAAATTATCCTGAATGTCTTCTACATAAAGTATTAATGGCCGCCTTTGCAAGAGTGTTTTTTGTGTGTGTTGGGGATGTCAAAGTGCTTCAGATAAAAAACCCTTCAATATAAATCCTTTGCCCCTGAAATTATCAATCAAGAACAACAGGATCCTTATGTTCAGATATGTGCATTACTGAGCAGCTGCATTTTTATTTCATATGTATAAACATTAGTTGTGGATACTTTGTACTGGTTTGACATGGGGTCACATCCAGAGTCACCACTCCTCCAATCCACCTCCCTTGTTGCAAAATATAGCCTAAAAGACCACCATTATTGGGAAGAATATCAGACAACTGTCACATTACCTAACTTAGTGAAATCATAACAAAGGCTTCCATTAGAAGTGACATAACATAAGCTGGAAGGGGTTTTCAATTCCACTTACACTTCTTTCCCCCGTTTCTTCCCTGAAACGTCTCACATTCTCCGCATGTTTTGTGGAGGCTTGATTAAAGTCAGGAAATCTGGTTTTGTACCACTCATTCATTTCCTGAGGGGATATTAAGCAGAAGAGGGCAAACAGGAATGCTTATTGTCAGATCTGTGAGAAGACAAGGACTGTTTTCAGTTGTTGGATGAATATGTAATCATGTAAAAAACCTGAATTAGTAGCGACTATTTCTTGTGTGCAACTAAGGGAAAGGACTAAAGGAAATACTGTATTTGGAATTGCGGAGGAGGACCCACGAACAATAAACTGAACGTGCATCATCCTTCCATCGTTTTAAATGTTATTTATAACGTGGATTGGAATATGCATTTATTTTGTAAAACAAAGTATCCATTCAACCATCCTGTGTATATTTATATCTAGTGATGGACTACTAAGTATATTCAATATGTTTGTGATGGGTTTTATTAGGGGGGCAGAAGGGAGAGAGATCAGCGAGAGCTGACAGATAATTTCATCTCACAAATACGACAAAGTATAATTTCACCTGCAGGTTCTTGGCTGCGATTTTTTTATCCTGTATCTGAATGTCCCTCAGAGCAGCAGCCAGGTCCGAGGCTGAGCAGGAGACATTGGCACACACAGCAGCACTGCACATCTGTTTCATGAGATCTTCGTTCGCCTGTTTTGACAGAAACACACAGAGAGGACATGGTAAATAAAGCGATCCTCTGCACAGCTCCTGGAAGAGAAAGGCTGCAAAGAAATGTCAGGGGAGAAAAGCTCTCCCTTGTCTACCCTCCACCATGCCCCTGCCCAGGAAAGCACCTCCCAGCTGGGTCTCCAAGGTCATGGAGCTGTAGCAGCAGCATCCACACTCGCCAACAAACACAGGAAACCACACATGGCCATCAATGCCCCCTGAGCCACGTGATGTGGCCCCACGGCTCCACACCAGACGCAGGACTCCTGGCCTGGCAACGGGCCCGCACTCCCAGTTGAGAGGAGCCTTTGCCCCTTCGTGCAGGGGATGCTGCAGGTCTGCAAAGGACCCCCCAAAGCACTGGGAGACCCCCGGGTGCCATGCCGCAGGGAGGATCTAAAGCATGGCAGGATGTCTCGTTGTAGAGCACAGGACAATGGCTGAGCCGGGCAGTGTGCATCCCAGGGGGGCTTTGCTTCCCTCTGTCTCTGGAGCTGTGGGACAGGAAGGGTTTGCTCCTCCATAGCACTCACACTGGTGCTATCTGCTGCAGTGCTGTGAAACGGGGTCATGCAATGTGAGCCCTGGCCTGACGGGAAAAGGACAGTCTGGTAGCGGGGCTGGCAAGACCCTGCGGTGCCAGGCGCTCCCGTTGCAGCAGCATTAGACAGCCCCTGCGGTGCCAGGTGCATGGCAAGCAGAGCTGTCCCCCGTGCCCTGTGTGCAGTGGAGCAATGGTATTCATCATGGCTATGGTAAGTCTCCTGCCCAGTTCCTACTAATTATTTGCCACCACACCGCAGCACGCAGAAGCCCAAATCGCCAACGTGAGGTAACAAAATGCAGGTACCAAACCAGAGCACGAAATAGGCAAGGGGGCAGACAGAGAAGGATGGTGAGACAAAGAGATGGCTGCTTGATGTGATAAGCAGCAGCATGAAGTCTGCTGCTATTCTCTTGGGTCTAGTACATTCAGTGAGGCAATGACAGGCTTCTCTGCTGCTTCTCTGCTGGCTCCTGGGTGCTGGGTGTGAGCAGTTGTAAGTGGCCATGATCCAAAGGCACATGCTGGCAATCTGGTTCTCCTCTTTGTAGCTGTGACATTAAAATAGTGGAATAAGGACTTTCTCCTTTGACTTTTCACACACTCAGCAAGTTCTGCAACGTCTGGATGGATTTTTGGAGAAAGGTGTCAGATCAGACAGCCTCCACAGAAATCCCACGGAACTCAACTCGTGGTCTCCCATCATGTCTCCTTGCACCGAGCAGGGAGAAGTAAAGGAAACATAACTGGGGTTTGCAAATTCTTTCTTCCCTACTTCACCCCTCACCCTCACATTCCTACTTATAAACAGGGTCTCAAACCTAGACTGTCTCTGACATGTCAAGAAAGGTGCCTCATTCTGCCAGCAAAGCCATTTAGAAACACCACTGTCTCATCCTGTGCATCTTCCCTCTCCGCTTCACAGGTCCTTGTGCATCTCCAGCACCTTAGCTACATTATCAGCAAGAGATCACTGCAGAGTCCTGTGGGATCCTAAGATGCCTTTCAGGACTACTTGGTCAGTCCAAGGACAACCATTGGGCGCTGTTCACTGCTCCTGCCACCCGGAAATTCTTGGTTTACCACATCCAGACTCCAGCCCCTGCCAGTTTCAAGGCAAAGCCAAACAAAGTACGCTTTGTTTGCTGCAGGGACATTCACAGACCACCTCTGTCATGACAAAAATCAAGACAGCATTCAGGTTCTTCCACACAGACACGTATATGTATATGTATATGTATATGTATATGTATATGTATATGTATATGTATATGTATATACACCTGCATGCCTCCGGGCTCATCTTTGCCTATCACAATGTCAAATATATTCCTATACATATGAATGTATGAGTAACACAAAATATACTCAGAACTAAATAAAAAATTATATTCTCAAGGGTTTGCTCGTTGAATATGCAGAAAGTTTCTATGTTACGTTTTGCTGAACGGAGTTGTTTCGTTGCTTGTTGGTGACAGTGGTGTTGGCTGCCTTGAAGCCCTGCCAAATGCCAGACAGGCTTGCTCACCTGGGAGGTGACAGCTAGGATTCCGCTAGGCTCCTTCAGACTTTTTATACATGCCTTTTTTTTCTGGCCTCGTTGCAGAACTGAGGTGTAGTTCCCCTAGCACCGGTGCTGCTTCAGGAAAAGGTGGCACCGTTCTGCCTTCTCTCACCCTGCTCGCCCCGACCCAAGTGCTTCATCCCCGTGGCTGGGTAGGTATGGGAACCCATGGCTCCTGCCTTAATGCCCCCTTCCCAGCAGCGCAGGGGTTAATACACCTCCGATCCCACTCAGAAGTCAAGAGCTGTGAGTTTCCTATGCCACCAGAGCGAAGAGCATGAAAAGAAAGCTGCAAAGGATTTAGGTCAGGTTCTTCCTGGTAAACTTTTCAAACAGTTAGCTCCAAAGGCTCTCTGTAGGGAGGAAAATTCCGTCACCGACCAAGCTGAGCTGTGAAACCTTGGGAACAGGTAAGGTAAAGGAAAATTCAGGTGAGGTGGAGACAGCGCAAGTCCCAGCTGGGACCTTATTGGGAGCAGACTGGTACCAAATTTCGACAGCAGTGGTTTCACATGGAAAGAGGGTAGCTTTAGACTGCGCATAGTTTTTTACGACGAGGGTGGCGAGACGCAAGGACACGTTGCCCAGAGAAGCCGTGGATGCCCTGTCGCTGGACGTGTGTTGGGTGGGTCTCTGAGCAACCTGGTCTAGTGCAAGATGTCCCTACCCACAGCGCTGGGGTTGGCTGGGCGGCCTTGGACGCTCTCTTCCAGCCCACTGCGCTGCGTGTCCCT
>NW_010430400.1:0-240 GCF_000710305.1 Buceros rhinoceros silvestris
CTGCCAGCAGAAGTGTCACCAACAGAATTCCCGCTGCAACAAGAGGCAGCGCCGGTCTGGACATCGACCTTGCTGTAGATGTTACACTATCGGACGATCAAATCCAAGTAGTATCTTCTGGCAAGAAAGGCCCGATTGGACATGGACTGAGTGCCTTGCTCCTCGGTCGCGCCTCCACAACTAAACAAGGCATTATCGCGCTTCCTGGGGTTATCGACGCAGACTATTTAGGGACACTAC
>NW_010430400.1:474-707 GCF_000710305.1 Buceros rhinoceros silvestris
CGCTCAACGGTCACACGTGAGCCCTTACGGGAAAGGGTAGAGGGTGGCTTTGGATGCACAAACACATCTCAAGTTGCTTTTACCCAAATTATCACTACTGATCATCCTTCTAGAGTAGTAACATTTAAAGGTCTAGATGGCACGGCCATCACGTTAAAGTGTCTGTTAGATACTGGAGCCGATGTAACAATCATTCCTCTACGTTTATGGCCTTCAACACGGCCCCTACAGAA
>NW_010430401.1:0-831 GCF_000710305.1 Buceros rhinoceros silvestris
GGATCCAAATCCCCCTCAAAGCCGTTTTTCGTGCCGGTAGGAGCGTTGGTGGATCCCTCCGGCGAGAGGAGGGAGATGAAGACTCCTTTGCGTGGAGGGAAGGAGGACGAGAGCGGGGCGGTTCACGTTCACACAGTTACACACAGCTGAATCCACTTTAAATTGTCTTTCAGCTGGTGCAACAAGTGTATTTACTGCAAAGTGCTTTGCCCGATCAGGAGGAACCAGGCTCATGAAGTCTCCAAATCTGCTTTGGGAAGCAGCTGATGTTCAGACCCAACAGAGGGAGGGCGTTGGAGGCCCACACAAAGACCAGGACCTTCACTGGATGTGCTTCAATGTTTCATTTCACAGCTCAAGGACACCTTTGAATTGACTGTCCCAGCCCCGCTCCCCTATGGCATTGGTTTGGTTCACATTGCCAAGCAATCTCAGAGGATACAAACTGTATTTCTCCTGAGTGAAACTAAACTGGAAGATGCTGTCTGGGATGTATGTAATGCATCCAGCAGGGTAGCTAGTCCAGAATAACCTCTTTCCAAACATGAATGCTGTGGGCATTGGGTCATTGGTGCCAAACAAGCCCCTTCACCATTCTGCTGCTGCACAGGTGCAGCCTCTGTGCAGGGTGCAACCAGGAAGAGAAACCTTCAGGCTGGTGTTCAGTTTTTAAATGCATGCAATGATGATAGACCTTTTTTGAGGGTCCAGGTTCTGTTCACTGCAGCCTTCTGAAGTGGGAGGCTGCATCAAAAGACGCTTGCCAGAATTCAGCCTTAGAAAATGTGCCAAAGGCCTTTTAAATCATAGAATCATAGAATCATCTGGTTG
>NW_010430402.1:0-1278 GCF_000710305.1 Buceros rhinoceros silvestris
TGGCCCGTCAGGGGACACACACCCACTTGTGCAGCAGCCTGCGCAGGCGAGGCCGAGCACCATCCCGGGGAAGCGAGCTTAAGCACTCGCCCATGCCCTGAGCGGGGAGCTGCTGCAACATCCTTCCCTTGCCCCTCCAGCACCGAGCTGTGCTCATGCCGTGACACAGCCTGTGCTGAGTGCTCCCTGCCCTGGGGTGTGTGAGCCTGCAGCCCCTGACAGTCGGGGAGTAGCACTGCTCCCTGGGTCCCCAGCCTCCCAGCAGAGGTGTTCTGCACCCCATGGCAGTGAACCCCTTGGCTCACCCCACTGTCCTCCAGGTACACAGCCTGCAGGAGCTGCGGCGCAGCGCGTCCCTGGCCACCAAGGTCTTCGTGCAGCGGGATTACAGTGATGGGACCACATGCCAATTCCAGACGAAGTTTCCCCCCGAGCTGGAGAGCCGGGTAGGGAGCCTGGCAGGCTGACAGTGTGGGGGTGCCCTTGGTGGTGCCCTGTGCTCAGGGGAGAGGCAGGTCTGAAGGCATGGGGTCCCCACGGGGTGTTGTGTGGCCCTGGGCTAGCTGATATTGCTGGGTGCATGGAATCACAGCCGCCTTGCCTGGCCTGCAAGGGCTTGGCTGCTCCTGGGGACAAGGAGAATCCAGTGAAGGGCTGCAGGAGGTCTTGGCATGGGTGGGAGGTGGGCAGGGGCCAGGGAGCTGAGGCATCAGCTGGGCAGGAAGGAGGGGAGTCAATGCCCCCCAGATTCCCCTGGGGATGGGGACAGGGCAGTGCAGTGGGTCAGCCTCTTGTCAGACTCCTTTTCACTGCAGTTTCTGCTCTAGATCGAGCGGCAGCTCTTTGAGGAAACCGTGAAAACCCTTAACGGCTTCTATGCCGAAGCAGAGAAGATTGGAGGCAGCTCGTACCTGGAGGGATGCCTGGCCTGTGCCACTGCCTATTTCATCTTCCTCTGCATGGAGACACACTACGAGAAGGTGCTGCAGCTCAATAGAGGGATCAGGGATGGGCATAACCGTAGGCCTGGCAGTGGGCACAGGGATGGCACAGGGGGACTGGAGGCCAGAGCAAGCATCCGAGTTGGCAGGCCCTGAGTGTCTCTCTGTGTGCTAGCAGGTCCTGAAGAAGATCTCCAAGTACATCCAGGAGCAGAACGAGAAGATTTATGCACCGCGGGGGCTGCTGCTCACCGATCCCCTGGAGCGCGGCATGAGGGTCGTATCCTCCAGGCAGCGGGGTGCTGGGGGGTGGGGTGTGTGTGTGACAGGGCGGCGG
>NW_010430402.1:1414-1614 GCF_000710305.1 Buceros rhinoceros silvestris
GCTAGCCCATTCCGCCAATGATCCTTAGCAGGGCCCAGATTGAGATCTCCATCTACGAGGACCGGTGCAGTAGGGGCAGCTCCAGCAGCGGCAGCTCCAGCAGCAGCAGCGGTGGTGGGGGTGGTGGCTCTGGGGGCCGGTGACTGGCAGGGAGTCCCTGCAGGGACTCATACTGCCGGGACAGTGGCCTCTCCGAGCTC
>NW_010430403.1:0-754 GCF_000710305.1 Buceros rhinoceros silvestris
ACTTTTTTCTTTTTTTTTTTTTCCTCCTCAAAAGCCCTGGAATTCTTACAGGAAAGAGATTTTGAGACTGAAACATTTTTGTGCCTAGACTGGAATAATGCCCCTTGGGTTTGTTCTTCTTTTTCTCCCCCTCCTCAATCCCCTCCCCCCCCCTTTTTTTTATTTTTTTTTTTTTTTTTTTATGAATGAGTTTTGCGTGTAGATACCTAGTGTCTTGCCATGTCAGGACTGCAGAACAACAGCAGATACTTATCAGGTCAGCCTTAATTAATTTACTCCAAAATGAATACTGCAATTAGAAGGAAATAAATGGTAATTTTATCCTGGAAGGCCACTTCACACAAATGGGACAAACCGTTACCTTATCTGATTCGTATCTATTCTCTAACCATGCAGAGACTTACTATAAATGAATTCAAAAACAATTCTAAAACTAACCAGCTGCTATTCCACATAAATCTTGCATCTTCCTCTCTGGATAAAACCCTTCTGAGGCAAATAGCTAAGTTGCTTAGGGCTTGTTTTTCTTACATCTCACAGGGAGGTGTCTCAAACACCCGTATCGCTGTTCCATCAGATTTGAAATGACCTATGTGGTAGCTTCCTGTTTGTAGGTGGAGAGGAGCAGAGCTGGCCTGCAGGCCCCAAGGCTGCAATGTGAAGGGGAGGAGACTGAAGTTCATCTGTCTTATCTCTGTTCTGTCAATAAAATGGAGCTGGGTCTTTAGATTTTTTTTTTTAATTATTATTATTA
>NW_010430404.1:0-2604 GCF_000710305.1 Buceros rhinoceros silvestris
CATATATTTATATAATCTAGAAAACCTAGAAAATCCATAAATCTATATAATCTGTACAATCTATAATCTCTAAAATATGTATAATTACGTATAGTAACACACAATTATATGATAAATATATAACTATCTGTTTATACAAAAATATAGATACACGCATCCCTGGGGACCCATGTGTGTAGCACGTCTGCTCTGCTGGATGCCCAGATGCATCTCCTGGGATTGTATGTATATAATATAAATATACGTACATAAATAATTGGATGTATACACGTATATTTCCATGATAGATAATGCATACACATATAATTCTATAAAACAGAGGTTTATATCACATATATCACATACACAAGATCATGTATTTTTTAATACACGCTTGTCCATGAATGTTAAACACCTTGGCTTTCCCAGAGCCTCCTGGCCACGCTTCCCTGGCACTTGCGCCGTGTCCTTTCCCCCATAAACACCCAGGTTCCCATCATCTGCGCATGCTGCTCAGCGCGGGAGCGGCAGTTAATTGGCACCGCGTGAGGCGGTTGTAAAGCCGGCAGAGGACAGAGGGAAAATAAATGTCCTCGGTGGGAAACTTAATATGGAGAGCTAAGGAAGAAATAAATGAGAGGGGGGTGAAGGGATCCTGCCGGGCACCCAAAAGAGCTTTTTCATCTCCCCTTGCCACCACTCGCTTGCGTGCCAGAAACGAGCCCATCCAAAAGGCGACTGTCTCAGCCAAAAACCACCAGCACGGAGCCAAATGCGGGATAGGGAGAAGGGCTGGAGCAAGGGGAGGAAGGGACGGGCTCTTTTGGCAGCATCTCACACTGGCATTGGCTTCTCGGGTGAGGAAACAGAAGGAAATGACTATTACTGCACTTATCTGTTTTATTTATGAGGCATATTACGAGGAATTTTAGTTACGAGGCATAAAAACCAGGCAGCAGTTTGGGTCCGGTGCCTCTTCCCTCTTTCTGCCACTTACTCATGGGATCGTGGTGCGGTCCAGCCCGATGTTCCTGGAAGGGGCTGACCCCCTGGGTGAGACGGTGACATCAGGCATGGAGGGACCAAAAGCTGATGTTTTACTGGGGACATTTTGACCTCCTGTTGTCAGCGTTTCTATGGCTACTTAACCCGAAATGTTGGCGCAGCAGCATCGAGAGGGAGGATGCATCAGCTTGCAAGTGTCCTGCGAGGAGAACCTCTCTCTCTCATTTTAATTTTGTTTTTTTGAAAAAGTTTTTTAAACAGAGGCCACGGATATGCGCTACGCAGCCTCTCTTCTGTCCGTCCTCCAGCTGATGCCTGCTGAAGGAGTCAGAAGGAATTCCTGGTAGCAGATGCACACACCGACCTTATCAGCCCCAAAAGCTTCATTTTCTTCATCCTCCTAAAAAGACGCTGCTAGACCTCTGGAAACTCAAGAGTTTTAGCAAAATTTGCTGGGTTTGGGTGGGTTGATTCCAGTTACCTCCATCCGAAGCAGCATGGTGACCTGACTGACACCATCGGTGCTCAGTCTTGATTTTTCCTTTACTTTCCCAAAACTCAGTGAAGGAGGGAAGGGTTTCTCCTGGTTCCACCACAGCGAGACAGGTCACTGGAGGCAGTTTTACTGCAGGCAGATGAAAAGTCATCCCTGTTTATTACCCTGTAAGTTACGCCTGTAATTATCCTGTAACAGGATGGCTGTAGAGAAGTTGTTTTGGTACTCTCTGGAGATCATCCAGCTTGCGTTTTTGGCTGGCGGCTGTTGGGTGTGGGATCATGGCAGAGCTGAGCCATAAGAACGGAGCAGTGGGTTTAAAGCAAAGTGTTTTAATTAACAGTGTAACCACAGGAGTGAGGCTGCTCGTTCAGCCAAGGTAACAACAGCAAGGTCCCATCAGCGTCTGGAGAGAAGGATCAGGACTTTGCTAAAGTCCTGGGGAGAATCCAGGATTTTCCTGTTGACGGATCTGGGGCAGAAGAGCAGCCCCTTCCCTGAAGCAGAGGAGGCAGCATGCAGCAAGCTGCTGCACCCATCTGGCGTTACAAAGTGCAAAGGGATGCTCCTAGGTCAAGTGGGTCAGGATGTAAAACCCATGGAGCACGTTAGTGTTGCACGGAATCAAACTCCACAACCTGGGCAGGGTGCTGCAGGCTCCCGCGGGGTGTCCGTCCTCCCCCGGTGGGGCATGGGAACCGCGCGGACGGGTGTCCCCACACGGGCAGCATGCTGTGCTTCCCCCCGCACCGCTGGTGCAGCATCTCTGCACACCCGTCTACTCGGCCTCGCTGGGCCACATCTCCCCCCCGTTGGCGGTCCTGCTCCCCTGTATTCCGGGGCTTTCTGGAGCGTTGTGCGTGGCCCCGCGTGCCCCCGCGGGATGAAGTGTGCGTTCCTGGGCTTCTTACATGAGTGCTACCGGTCCCACTGCCACTCCCACCTCGCACACGGGTTTCCAGCATGGGACAGGCGTACGGGTGCTTCCTTCCATCCCTGGCCCTGCCCCCCACCCCTCCTGTGCTGATGCACGGAATCAAACTCCACAACCTGGGCAGGTTGTACAGCAGATACGATTTATTCAGCGCTGCAGCGCTGAAGGTGCGGCCGGGGAGGGGATTTCC
>NW_010430404.1:2726-10237 GCF_000710305.1 Buceros rhinoceros silvestris
GGGTTGCCGATAACCCCCGCGGCCCCCTGGGGCAGCGAACGGCCCGTATTTACAGCAGCAAAGCATCCGTATTCAAAAGGTTTCCTTATCGCCTCATACACGTGCACAGCCTGTCCCGCTTGCTGCGTTGGCGAGGCCTCCTCCCCTCGGCGCATGCGCAGTGCTCTCTGGTGGTGGTCTCTTGGTGGTCGTGGGGAGGAAGTAAGAGTCTTCCTCGGGTTTGGCCTTTTGACATCGGGTCTGTCGCTCATGCGCAGTGGTGAGGGGGACTGGTGATAAACCATCAGTCCAGTTTTAGCCTGCTCTGGCCTTATCTGTCTCAGCCAGGTCTCATGCTTCACCCTGCTCTTGTGCCTCAATTTTTATCTGTTTCATGCCGCTTTTACAAAGTTACGCTACGTTTGCAAAGCTGACAGGTTACAAGCCTAGCAAGCTACAAATTTTACCCAGAAAGTTATAAAATCATCTAAATATGCTAAAATTTACTGAAGCCCATACATCAGTGCGGGGAACAAGCGCCAGATGTCTGGGGATCCCTCATCCCCAGACATGCAAACCCCAGAGCATAGCTCTGCGGTGCATGGAACCTCAGGCACCTCTTGGGCTCCGTGCCAGTGTATCAGGCACGGCTTTTCCCACCATGCTCTGGCTGCCAGTGACTGATGGGTGAAGTGAAGAGTGGGACGAGGGAGGCCTTTGGGTACAAGGATGCCCCGTCTGCTCACCACCCCTGCCTGCCCTGCCAAGGATGTCGGCATGGGGGCCCTCCTCTCCGCTGAGAAGTTGTGTGAGGACAGGCAGCTGGGCATGGCCCCAGTCAGGGTGCGATGATCAGAGCAGAGAGAGAGCTGAGGGAGTTGAGCCCTGGCAGGTGGAGCAGTGGCAGATGTGAAACTGCAGCGCCTGTCAGTGCATTTGTCCCTCCAGCATCCCTGTCCCTGCTTCATTATTGTGGCTTTTGCTCTCACAAGTAAATGGTCCTAAACCTGCCAGGATTGGATTCAGGCTGCTGTGATTTTTCCTGGTGCATGACAGAGGTTTTGGGGACATGCTGTGCTGCTTCCTGCTGTGGAAGAGCCAGGAGAGGCAGCAGGTGTAGATTAGCTGGACAGGGCTGCCACAGATGCTCCAAGAGCTAATGCAAGGGAACTGGGCTCTGTGACACGTTTGGAAGTAGCAGCAGCTCTGTGTGAGTTACCAAAGGAAATGCCAGAGAGCTTGAGCTCTGACTGGAAAGGCTAATGGGCATCCTACTGGGTAGCACTGATAACCTTGTCACCTGCCTGCCTTTGCCTCTCAGTCTTCATTCTTTAGAGGGGAATTGGGTTATAATTTTTCCCATGTTGTGTCCTTGCCAAGTTCTGCTTGGGTAGGAATAGGTATGAATGAAGCAAGCTGGGTTGTCTTTCCCCTTCAATCCTGCTTTCTATTCACGGCAACTGCCTGTGCTTCCTCTGTTCTTGTAAAATCACCCACGGGTTTCTCCACAAGCATCTGTGTCCCCTCTCCTTGGTAAGACAGACAGATAAAGGTGAGAGATGTGCCCTCTGGGGCTTTCTGACACAGGTCAGATCAACTGGGTATCAGGCATCACTTGCTTCCCCAAGCTTTGGGGTGCCTTCTTCCACTTTCTCTTTTTCCTCCTGTTCCTTAGACACGGCTACAGTAGGACAGTTGAGCCATATGCTGCAGGGAGGCAGGCTGGGCTCCTCTTCAGCACCGCTCAGAAAGGTCAAACCAATTCAATAAAACCGTGTTTGGGTGTTAAACACTTCGGTGACAGTTCCGCCAATGCTCTTGCTTTAAGAGTTCTGCTGGTTGTGGGGAATTCGCTGTGACCTTTGACTGTGTCTCCAGGGATCACAAGCCCCAGCTGCAGTCAGTGGCAACCCACAACCACAGAAAATATTTGCTGAGGCTGGGTGCTTTGTAACTTCCAGCTGCACCCACAACCCATCTATCCTGCTGCTGCTGCTTACATCCCAAATGCCACTTTTCTTCCTTAATGCATCCCCATAGCCACTGTCCATGCCCTGGCCCCTCCTGACCACAGCCAGCAGCTCTGGGTCCCACTGCCTCTGGCATCCCATGTTGGCTCCTGTCTGTTCTGAGACTCCTTTTGCTGGCTGCTCCCGGCCCACCTGAGCAAGCCCGGTTTCACCCTCCCAAGCTCAAAGAGGATCACCCATGCAGGATGAGACCATTGGCACTGTGTGCCCAGTTCATCTGCACAGCCCAAGAGTGTCTTTCAAAGCAGTCACCTCCATAGTGTCATGCCAAGGAGCAAGGCGCCAGTGACAGCTCGTGCTGGCATTTGTTCTGCAAAAAATGCAGAAGGCAAAAATGCTTTTTTTTTTAGGGAAATGGTGCCTCAGGGCAGCGATGACTGCAGAGGCGAGGTAGAGCACGTCTCTGTGGCGTCTGCCAGATGGCAGCCCTTTGGGGATACCGACTGGTGGTGCAGTGTGTGGCAACTGCAGTCCAGCCAGACCCCTGCGCTGCTTTGCTTTTTTTCCTCCCCTCTTGTCTTGCAAAAAAAATAAAGCTGGCATAAGGTCCAGCCCATTGTCCTCCTCTCTCCTCTGCAAAATCTGTAGCTCAGCCAGCACTGCCACCAGCCAGCACCGGCTGCTTGGGAGAAGTTAGCGATAGGCAGCTCTCAGCAGGCAGGGTTCCCGCTCCCGATGCTGCCTTAGTCACAGCATTGTTTCTCCTGTGCAGGCCTTTTCTGGAGAGGTTTTTCCTTTGCCAGGAGAGGCACGAGTATAGCGTAAAAGGAAAAACACTGATTGCCTTTGCTTGTCATCCCAGTAATAAGGATTTCCCTGTGTGTCGACATTGGTGTGTGGAAATACTCATCTGTGTCTTTCAGAAAGAATCAGTAACCCATCGGAAGGGGCAAGGGAGAAGGAAGAAGTCAGGCTTCCACGTAATCGATAAATGTTTTACAAGTGCTGCTGGCCACCAGTGGTGTCCAAAGAATCCAGGACACGGTGCTGGTACTGTGAGAAGCTGGGCAGAGCTGATTACACAGAGGAGAAAGGGTGGGCAGGAGCTGAGCCAATGGTGAAAGTGTGGGGAGGAGGAGGGCAGGTGACAAGGCTGTGGGAATGGGGGGTAATTCCCAGTGCTGGCAGGGGAGACCATTGCTGGGTTTGGTTACTTGGTGTGGGAATGCCTTGTCTTCCTCTCTGAAAGGAATTGCTCAGAGATGCACTGCTATCAGGTACCACTTTTCCCAGCTGGTCCACTTGCATCACGTCCCCTTCAGCCTGATGAAGATGATCCACCAGGACGAGTGGCATCTGCTCTGTCAGTGGTCATGTGGTCATGTTCTCCCTTTCATGTGAAAAACGCAGGAATTAGACACTAGTGTGCAAAGGAGGGGGCCGAGGAGGCACGATCCCACTCAGGTCAAGCAATTTTCATCCTCATTTTTACTTGCAGGCCACTACAGGACAGAATGAACAGCCCACCCAAGGGTTTGTAAGCTTGTGGAATGTAACCTGCTCTTAGCCACCTTTCACAGTGACCTCTCCGCTCGCCTCTCTAGGGGTCTGCAGACACCAGCTTGAAAACCTGGTGTCACTGGAGAAGGTCCAGCAGGAGACGTGTTAGAAGCTGACAACAGAAGCCATGTGCTGAACAGTTACGTCTGCACGGAAACTCGCCAGCATCTAGAAACTGGAGCACTTCTGTCCATCCAGGTTACTGTAAACTCTAGAAGGAAATAGAGAACAAAGAGCATATCACGATGCATCTTCAGAAAACTACGCTGCACCCACATCGGCTGGAGTGTCTGACTGTGTGGTTCCTATGATAGCGGGAAGTTTATAGCACAACTACAAAATCACCAGGTTGTAGCAGCCTTGCTACGGCATCGCTTTTGACTCGCAGGTACTCACTTGTGGGTCTGGGATTGCTCCTCCTGTGGGTCTGCCTGACATGAGCTGTACTTGTGGCTGTTTCCAGGTGTCCCTCCACTTCCTCCAGCAGAAGGCTTGTCCGTAGTAACATCCGCTCTTCATTGCTTGGGTTTGGTGGAAACAAACTTAAGAAGGGTCATGGGCGGATTCATGGACATGGCTGCAGCTGTGCTCTGAAGAAGCATCGTGGCAGCAATCAGCTTCTTTTGGACGGAAGCCTCACCCAGCGCGGTGCAGGTCTGCTGTTCCCCATGACAGGTAGGTAACATGTTGCTTTAACATGCTAATAACGGGTGAAGGCTTCGCCAGGCAACTCTAGACCACAACCAGCGAGGAACTGGAGCACGCCTTGCCTCCTGATCTCCAGGTACTGTGCCATGCATGACGCCAGTCATTGTACAAGTGGAATAACCAATAACTAGAAACAAAAAGCACATGAAACATGCTCTGGGCCTCATGCAGCAGCAGCAGGAAAGGACCACAGGGCTAACCCAACCCCTCCCTCCTCTTTACATAGGAAGCAATCTCTCCCTTCTCCAGAACTTCTCCTTGCTGCAGTTCGCAATCCTTGATGGTGGACTAAATATTTCTTATAACACTGAAGTAGGAACGGGAAAAATTTTAGAAAAAAATTCTTAGTCATAAAATTAGAGCTCATTTAGAGAGGGAGGAAAGGCAAGAATCTGTGAATACAAAGCCAGCAGGAGTTTGAGCCATCAAAACTCACGAGGCTAAGGGCAGCACCTTCTCTTGTGCCAGAGGAAGTATTTTGGTTTGAACAGCTGTAACGCAGAGCACAGCTGTATTTTTTTAATACCTTTGGAAAGCACAGACCTGAGGAAAGGCTCGATGTGCATAACTAATGTAGCTGCTTAATGAAAAACACAGCCTAATGGAAGATGCCTAAGGAAAAGTGACCCAGCAGAAACCCCAGGCTGGGAGCAGGGCACTGGCAGAGAGCTGGGGCTGGTTGTGCCTGAAGGGCTCCCCTGCAGAGGTATGTGGCTGGCCACCCGCAGAGGCAGATCACCTGCGCAATAACCTCCAGATCAGATTGCCTGCAGCACATGCAAAACCATTTCCCTTGGCTGCGCTGAAGGGTGCATCAGGCAGCGGGGATTTGGCATCGCAATGCCAGCTTGCGCAATGCAATTGCGCGGGGCAGATCTGATCACAGATCGTTTACCTTCCTCTGTTTGAAGGGCAGGTGTGACCGAGGTCTCAGAGGAGACTTTCTTATTCTTAAAAGTAGGGATCAAGAGTTTTCCAGGTGCAATTCACAACCACAGAGGTAGAGTTTACCCTTACATACCTGGGTAATACACACAAACTTTACGAATGACGATAATTTTCTCCCGTATGCTACCCAAGATAACGTACACCAATACAGCTAGGTGCAAGTTATTTGTTTAGTAAGGCCTGACCTTCATTTTGTTATCTGGGCTATGCAACATTTCAAAATAACCGTGTGATTATTTCATTTACAGGAATATTTTGTGCTCTCTCTCCATGCACTTAGGCAGCCAGCATATCGCATGAGCCAACCCACCTCTCCACAACCGTCTGTAACTTTCCCAGCGACGCAGAACGTGGATACAGCTGGTCCGTGTTTTGTGCTTGGTGCAGTCTGGGGTTTGCTGTGTCTTTACGCAGTTTACCTGTTCATTAGCAGGGGCAACAGTACACAGCTGAAGTCCACCAAAAGTTCCCCTGGTTGACTGCCCACCAGCCACCAATACCCTTCAGGGATGCCTAAATGGTGTTTTTCAGGACTTACCCGAAGGAGCAGAAGTGAAGGGAGAACTAAACTCAGGATTCCAGGCATGAAACTCTGATTCTTCCCAATGTGACCGTGGCATTTTACTGGTTCAGCAAGCTGTTATCCCATGCTGCCCAGCAGAGACATTTGAAAAGGAGACAGCCCTCAGAGGACAGAGGTGGCTCAGGATCAGGTGCTTCAATTCAGCATGCCAAGTCCACGCAGACAAAGATATTTGCACTGGAAGGTAAAAGGGGGAGAATTTAGGGTTATTTCTATTTTTCAAGGACACATGAAGAAATTAAGGAAAAGTCAGTTCTGGCAGATGAATCCTACTCAGAACTATACCCCCTTCCCCAGGGGTTTTAATTCAGCACCTTCTGCACTTGGCCCTAAAGGGAGGCTTTGGCGCTCCTCTCCTCCCAAAATGCCCAAACAGAACTTCTTCTTTTAAATCAGCATGTACCTGTGTTCTTTGTGTACCCTTTGTACATGAAATTCCTCTGTAATTTGCAAATAACCAAGATTTCCATTCTGAGCAGAGCACCCAAGCTGCACTGTAAGAAGGATTAAATTACTCCTGTCCACTCCTGGATGGCCTCTTGGTTATGAGGCATTTGTCAAGCTACAGTATGTGTAGTAAGATACCTGCCTCTGTCAAAAGCATTTGTGTCAACTGCAATTTCATGGCTTGAAAATGGTGTCTCCTGCAAGGCAGAGGAAGTTCATAAAGCAGGAGTCTGGACAGTGCGTGCACAAAGCATCTCTATAGGGCAGTGCAGCACGCTGGAGTCAGAGCCCTAGAAAGCCCCTCCTGCTTGGGCCAAGAAGGCACCAGAGCAGCAGAGGGATGGGGGCTTTGCAGCCCCCGGTGCTTAGAGCGGGTGTTTGCAGAGGAGGTGCACAGAGCTCTGTCTGGTGGGTGGAACAGCCCCGAGCGTTCTGGCAAACTGGGAGATCCAAGCTGCGCAGCAGCTCTGTTGAGAAGGGCATGGGGTTATGGCAGACCACGGGCTGACTGCTCGCGAGAAGCACCTTGCCATTCCTGGTAAGACCAACCGGCTGCACTAAGACCCCCATGGCTAGCACAGCCAGCAGAGCAATTTTTACCCACTTTGTTCAGGGCTGGGGAGGCCTCACGAGGGTTTGTGTCCAGTGTTAGGTGCTCCAGTTCAGGAGGGACATGGGGGAAAAGGATTGGGGCCAGCATAGGCTGCAGAAATGGTTAAGGGCTTGTAGCAGAGTGCCTGTGAGGGGAGGGAGGCAGGCTTGGGTAGTCTGCTGAAAAGAAGGCAGAGGGGCAGCTAGCAGGAGCCTGTGACTGCTTGAAAGGAAGTTCAAGACAAGAGAGAGCCCAACTCCTGCAGCATTAAACAATGCCATGAGGGACAACAGCCACAGACTGTGGCTGTGAAGGCTCACGCATACAGGACATGCACACAGAGAG
This sequence comes from Buceros rhinoceros silvestris, assembly GCF_000710305.1. Lineage (NCBI taxonomy): Eukaryota > Metazoa > Chordata > Aves > Bucerotiformes > Bucerotidae > Buceros > Buceros rhinoceros. The sequence goes on from NW_010430404.1 coordinate 9,859, forward strand.
GCAGGGATCTCCATCCCTGGAGATTTCTTGCACTGTGCAAGAAAGCTACCACTTCCCAGCGTTGGAGATCTTCCTGTATTTCTGTAAGAAAGCCCCAGCTGATGTGATCTAGCATGGGGACCAGCCCTGCTCCAACTACAGGCTCCTTCCCACAGACATGGCAATGGTACTGAAAAGACACATCAGCACTGTATTAAGCTGGAGGGTCTCCTCCAGCAGTTCTCAACAACAGGTTTTTTTAGTCTGTTGAAATCGACATTAAGATTAAAGTCTCCTCTCTCACCGAGCCAAAGCACCTTGTCAGAATCAAGAGAAAAAAACAAAGGAAAGTAAAAAACCCGCCCCAGTCACCCGACTAAGCGTATCTCTGTACTCCTCC
>NW_010430405.1:0-203 GCF_000710305.1 Buceros rhinoceros silvestris
CCACAGGGCACCCATGACCCCACCATGGGGCGCCCCTCGCCCCTGCCATGGGGCACCATCTCTGTGGGGCACCCATCACCGTCTCCACAGGGCACGCCCTCACCATGGGGCACCCACCACCCCGCCATGGGGCGCCCATTGCCCTCGCTGTGGGCACCCATCACCGTCATCCATCACCCTCGTCACAGGGCACCCCCGGCCCC
>NW_010430406.1:0-4677 GCF_000710305.1 Buceros rhinoceros silvestris
AAAATAACATAAAAATAAATAAAAATAAATAAATTAAATACTACACCTTATGCTTACTTTTTTTTTCCTCCTTGTGCCCTTCTGAGCTAGTAAAACTAACTCCTTCTTCAAAAGAATTGTTCACCAGTGTCATCACAGAGGAAAAAAAACCCAAACCACCTCTTAACTAAGTTTTCTTGTTTTAGTGTTTCTATCCATAATTACAGGGGATAAGACACCACAAATGGGTGGCAAAGCATGAAGACTGTCTTCACTGTGTTAGTGACACTTTGTTTGCATCCAAGTCACTGTACTTCAGCGTACTGGTGGAGAATTTTATTTTCTGGCTTTGGAGAATTTAAATTCATGGGAATTTAAAATAGTACAAATTATCATTTCCCACTCTCACTCAAGAAGCAGTCCTTGCCAATTGTCTTTTTCAGAGAAACAGATATTTTAGTATGGCAATTAGCTAGTTTACTTAACTGAGAAGCAAATATTCCTGTGATCACTCAGGCTAACAGTGAAAGCAAGCAAGAACAAATCCGTTCTCTAATGACTGCAGATGGCAATCCTATTCTACATCTCATCTCTTCTGCATTGTAAATTATCTCAATACCCTTAAAAGTCCATTTCAGACTTGGGGATTCTTTTTTTCCATGTTACTCCACATCTCCCACTGGTGTTAGTAATTAAAAGTCTCCAGAGAAGACTGAAGTTAATCTGAGCTCTTGTTCTGCCTCTGAGTTTTGTAATTATAACTTGCTACATTCAAGGCTTTTTCTGTGAGACCTGATGGGTTATACGCCACCGAACTAGTGCTCCTACTGTTCATTTTGGGAAAGCAAGGGCAGAAGGGTATCTGTTCATACCCTGGGAGTTGACTAGGTTTTAAGTTAGACTTGAAAGCAGCAACTTAGAGCGCAAAAGCTGCAGATGCTTTTGTGGGACAGGTTTCTTAGTGTTCTAGCATAGGGTCAGTTACAGTAGCAATTACATCACAGCTTTAGCCAAAATCCTCCTTTTGGCATTGAAACAAATCACCTGCTGGTGTCCACTACAAGCAGCTAGATTTCAGCTCAAAAATATAAAAAAGAATCCAGTCCAGTTCAGGTGAGGGTAGGATGCCAGCTCACATCAGCATGAAAAATATTATACCTGAACTCTGTGACAGATCGACACACTATCTACTCTGAGCTGCTCAACAGGTCTCCTCATCGTTTCTAGTGTATGTCCTAGTGTGTTCGAAATGCTTTATTCCCACTTTCCAGGAACAAACTTTATTCTCCAAAGGGGAAGAAGAGGTTGTTAGAGGTAACATGTCATGAGTAAAACACAACCAGCCAGATGGCATATGGCTCTAGGTCAAGGGAAGGACAAATCTGCAGCTCTCCCAAGGCACTAGTTGGAGCTTCACAAGGTGTAATCCTTCTACCAGCTCTCTGGCCTACAGGCTGGACATATCTTTCGCAGTATCACAAAGGGTTCCGCCCAAGTTCTTTCTATATTTTCAAGTATATTTGAAGATGGCAGACAATAGAGGAATTGAGACTAAAATTGTCACCACAGCTCCTGAGAAGAAAAGAAAGGTTCTACACATGACTGTACTCTACTCTGCAACTGTTTAAGGACTAAAAACAGTTAGGAGGATCAATTAACTCAGTGAAAGCCTAATGACTGAGGGAGGAGATAATCACAGTCATTTTAATAGTTGCCTTGTCTCTTTCCACACAAGGATTGACTAGAAATACCAATGCTTACAAAAGGGTGGTCAAGAACAAATTCAAACCAGGTGATGATCAAAACAGAGATGATTTCATTTCCTTGTCCTGCTCCCTCTGCTCCAGAAATGGAGACTTGTACTCTTCTCAATTCTAGCACTGGTTCGTGGGGTACAATTCAGCTCACCAACCCAGCAGAAAACAAGGGATCAAATAAATAAATAAATATAAAAAATCAGAAAATTTTCTACTGGCTTTCAGGGGCTGGGAGAGGCAAGACTCATATCAGACAGCTCAAGAGAAGGGACAAGACATGCCAGGAGGACTTAGAAAACACAAAAATATGGTCTCCAATCAGTAACTGGTCTCTGAGTCTTTTCAATCGAAAAGACACACTTTTTTTCACTTGGGATTCACCGTTCTACACTTTGATTTAACGGTATAGAAAGAGATATAGTTTTATTATCTGCTAGAAAGAAGCCAGAACTGTCACACAGACCATGGAACTACGCACAGTGGAGAAGGCTAGGTTTTGAATTAAGGCGACCCCAGACCTACTGGAGAGCAAGGACTTAATTATAAGCCAAGATATGGCCTGTGTCCAGCCTGGAGCCCAGAGGGACCTGTGTGCTCAAGGACTTGAATTACGGCCTAGAGGGCTATCATGTAAAGTTTGTCCAAAGAGAAATTTAAAACTGATATTTAATGCAGTTTCTTCACCTCTTTTTTTTTTTTCCTGGCAAATACTCTCTGCCCGTCAGATACTCAAGCCCCTCAAGAGAGGTGCAATTGCCTCTTAAGCCGAAACACACTTCATCATTTCCTGTCTTTGCTTCTAAAATCTTTGAGAACTTTGTATTATCTCAGTGGAGTTGTCCAAGGACTGAGCAGCTCTGTGACCTCTCCCTGCCGTGATCCAGCTATACCTGTATAATGCCTCTCAAACAAGAACCTTCCTTACAGCAGACAGAAATGGTTCATCCAGCAAGATTAAAAGCTTGGTCAAAAAAAAAAAAAACCAAAAAAACCCCAAAAACCCCAACTTTCTTTCATCTCAGCCAAGGTTTCAGTGGCTCTTAACCCCATAATTATTTAATTATTGGGCCTTCGCATGGTTCATCCAGCAAGATTAAAAGCTTGGTCAAAAAAAAAAAAAAACCAAAAAAACCCCAAAAACCCCAACTTTCTTTCATCTCAGCCAAGGTTTCAGTGGCTCTTAAACCCATAATTATTTAATTATTGGGCCTTCGCACTCCACTTCCTAGACTGAGGCATGATGTGGGCTGTTTATTTATTTATCTCTCCCTACCAGTCTGCCACAGAAAATACAGCAGTTCTTTTTTCATGAAGTAGGAACATTTGGCAGCACTGCAGGTGCGTTTTGTCCAGTATCTCTGTTACAGCAGGCAGAAGCTAAATGGGTGATTAGAGATGCACGAATCTCAAGAGATTCAGAAGTTTATTTCTGACAGGCACCCAGGAATGCTTTTGTTTATATTCTATCCAAACACACTAGTCAAACCTTTTATGTATTCATCTCTTGTACTCCAGTGTCCTATTTGAAGATAATAGCTCAAATTTGTTTAGAAGAAAGTTTTTTCTGACTTCCTTCTGCTTGCCTCAAAGACCTTAGAGTCTGGGAGTGTTGTGTCAGAATGGGTTTGCTTAGGTACATACACATTTCTTAGGACTCAGCATTTACATTGAGACATCCCAGGTTCATTGTACAAGTTAGACTACATTTGGTTTTATGTTTAGATACAGTGATTTGAATGGTATCACACAGCAATTTATAATCAAGGCAAGTAAAACATAGAAAAGCTAAGAGGCTCAGAAGCTTCTCTTTGAAAAATTATTTCTGTGCCCAAAAATTTCTGTGTTTTTCCAGCCAGAGCAGTCAGACTAAACCCGACATCTCTTCCTCTCTTCCCTGGGATCAGCATTGTTTTTACATGAATAGACAAGATGCTTTGCCTGTCAGAAGGGTGATTGGGCTACGTAAGCTAAAAAAAGGAAAATGTATCATCTTTCCTCCTTTTTTACACACGAGAAAAACTTTGATTGTTATTAGACTGTGCTTTAGGAATACAAGCACAACATAGTGGTACAGAAACACAAGTGCAGCCACACTATCAGTGTGCAACCATATTTACATAAGTGTCTAAAGCAAGCCCTAGTAAGTGCCATGTAAACATGACTAATTTGCTTCTGGAATTGAGCTGGAATGTTCAAATTGCATGATTTTGCTTGTTTCAACAGTTTGAGGTTGTCGTTATCTCAGCCCCCTGTCAGATGGAGATATTCTGAGTTGCTTCCTTTATCTTCTTTTCTTCCTAGAAACCATCCCTGTAAATTGGAATCTGGTTGGGGGCTTCATTTAACTTCTCCTGGCTTTGCACAATGAGAGCTTGTAATACTGCTACTTCTTCTTCTTTTGATTACAGCAGAACTAATACAAACCCAAATTTTCTTCTGGTTTTAAGTCTCAGGTTAAATCAAAAAATAAAAATCCAGCAGACAAAAATGAGAGAAGATTTTAAAGCTTGTGTAACAATATTTTTAGAGATTAGAAAAAAGGTTTATTAGGTACCTTCGGCAAAGGTTTGAGTGGTTTCTTATTTGATCAGAACCTGTTTGTTTATCCCTATCTTTAACCATATGGGAATAGTTTAATGAAGCAGGCTCATAAAATGAAAATGATAGAGCACACAGCTCAATGTGAGTCTGCTTGGGCTGTAAATATCTTGCTATCACCCACCATGACGCTCTAAACCTTAACTCCTGGATTAACATAGTCAAATCTGTGCTATTCCAGACAGGAAAGGTAGTTCAGCCTGAAGATTCAGAAGTGGATAATGTCAAACAAAATCACACATCCATACAGAAAATGTCATCATTGTAAGATAAAGGGTAGTATGAACATAGTCAGCACCAGAAAAAAGGTAGAAAAAAGGCAAAATAAGGGAAAGGAGAGGAG
>NW_010430407.1:0-12485 GCF_000710305.1 Buceros rhinoceros silvestris
GAAGCACTGACAGGCTGCACTAAGTTCTCCCAGGAGCCTGGTCTGCTCCAGGCTGAACACCCCCAACCCTCTGCCTGTCTTCCTGGGAGATCCTTTCCCTGGCAGCCGCATCCTTCTCTGTGCATTTTGCCCTGATAAATTTTGGATGCAAACACATCTTAAAACCACTGGTAGGGTCCTGCTGGCTCTGCGCAAGGGGAGTGGGACAGTCACTGCGTGATCATGTCCAGCAAGGGGATCCTCAAGGCACCAAGAATACCTGAACGCCAACCATCTACTGAGAAACACACCAAGTGTCCCACGCTTCAGTGCCCCGTAAGGACTTTTTTTCCTCCCGGAGTGTCCAGCTGTTTCACTGGCACACAGTGCTGCGCAGCATCACCAGAAGAGAACAAACGGCGAGAACAAACTCAGTGACGTAATTCAGACATTGCTGCTCAAAGCAGGAAACTGCTCTGGGAAATCCAGATTCTGAGTGTGAGGTGTGGAATGAATCACTGCTCGTCACGCAGCATGTTCCCCCCTGCCTCCCCGCTGCCTTCCCTGCAAAACAAGGATAAAAACCACATCCACCTTGCTCCAGTGTCTGGAGAGCCTCAGGGGAAGGTGCCTTAAGCACAAAAATTCGTGGCTATTCTCACCTGCTGGGTTTCTCAAACAGTAAAGTTTTCTCCTACTCACATTTTACCAAACACCAAAGCACCATGTTTTCATGTTTCATTACAAAATTATGTTAAAAAAACTGTCTTTTTAAGAGGCTGCATGGCTGAGGGTTGACTTCATCAAGGTGTGGCTGGAAATACTTAATGAACCAAAGCGAAAGAGATACAGCTGGAGTGCTGCGTTCTGAGGGCAGCTGTGCGGGGAAGCCGGGGCTGCTCCGCCCTCAACCCATCCAGAGAGGGCAGCGAACACCAAAGGAGGACAGAAAAATCCCAGTTAATCTCTACAGTGTGTGAAGCTAATCTGAAAGACATCATCGGGACCTGCTTGTCATTTAGGCTAGAGCTGGTGACTTTCTTGCACGTGGGTGTAGAAAATCCCCCCAGTGACAGGGAAGTGTTGGAGCCAAGCCTGGGAGCTGCTGAAGGTATTAACCACCACAAACCCACCAGCAGGTCCTAAGTGAGGTCCTGGTAGAGCCAATCAAACTCATGTCACTTACTGCTGGAGCAAGCCGAAGCAGATATTGCGGGGAGTTACTCATTCAGCTCTGAAGCTGTCCGTAATTTCCCCTTCGTGCCTGCTGGTTACATCCATCCTCCAGCTGCCGCAACCTGCTTTAAACAGCATCGATGATGTCAATACCAGTGTCCCAGTTACCTTCTTGGTTTGTTTGTAGAACACACATCCCTGTCCTTCTGCCCTGCCTGGCAGAGGGGCTGGAGCGGGAGCAGAGCAGGCTGGAACTGGGCTCTGGGTTCTGGGAGAACAGAATGAGACGCTACTCAGTGACCTGCCATGGTTAACACTCGGCCCCAGGAATCCAACCTTGGGTCATTGTCATCTCATCTTGGTGCTTCCCATCTGGGTGACAAGCGCGCATGGAGTGTTTTAGCGCCCGGCACAAAGCCCAGCTAGTCAGGAACCCCTGGGAAATTTCTGACTCCAAGGTCGTTACCATTACTACAAACAATAAAAAAAAAAATTAAAGATAAAATAAATGACTTTCAAAGTGTTGAAAAGTTACGAGGGGGTGCAGTAAACAATGGAAAAGGCAGTTTTCATTCTCAAGGTCGCGGTGAAAGGTTACCGGGGAACATCCAGAGAAGCTCTTTGCAAGGCAGAGCAGCGCCTGTTGCCATTCGGGGAGGGAGGGAGGCAGGAAACCTGCTGCTTCCACCCCCCGCAGGTCAGCTGAGATGCAGAAAGTCCTTCCTATCTGACGGCAGGAAGACAGGCAGGCTGACCCTGAACCCGATAAAAGACAGAAATTATGACGCTTTAGGGAGCAACGACTTCTTTAGGCTGGAAGAAAATGACGGTTCTAAGGCCATGGGTCCCACTGCACCTAAATAAAACTCCCAAATTATCCCATCCGCTTTTTTTGATAGCACAGCAAATTGGAGATGTCGGGGAGACCACAGTGCATGGTTCTTCCCTACCCTCTGCAGCTGCTTTTGTTACAGCCTAGCAGAGGGTTCTGCCGAGGTGGCTCTACAGTATCCTCAAAATTATATCAACACCCCAAAACATGGAATAACAGGCCACACCACAGTGATTCCGCAGCAGCGCTGGGTAGACAAGTCAGGTGTCTCCATCCCCAGCTCCAGGACTCAGAGAGGAGCCATCTCTCTGCCGACAGCGGCTGTTACCACACCGACCTTCCCTTACCTCCTGCACCAGATAACGCTGAGTCAGGGCTGATGAACAGAACGTGAAACGTGCTGCGTGAGATTGCTGCTAAGTCCAGGGCAGGGCCTCTGGAGAAGAGAGAGGAGGCAGTGGCGTCCCCAGGGTTTGTTTCACAGCTATAAAAGGCAGCTCCTCTCCCGAAAGCAGGGAACAAAAGGTGTTCTTTGGGGCTGAACAGCAGCGCTTGCTGTTTGGGGGACTGTCGTGGCTAAATACAGTGATTAAAACACCGGCTGGCATTTCCTTGAGACAGGCACTGGTGGGGATCACTGCTGCTGTGGTACAACAGAGCCCAGGGCAGCCGCAGGACCCTTCGGGTCAAGAAAGCTGCAGGTCCAGTTTGGGTTGAAAAACATCAGATCCTCCTCAGGCACAGCCAGGGGCATTTCTGCCTCGGTGGCCGGCTAGCTGTGGGGTGGAACCTTTTCCTTCATCAAGCCCGTGATCCCCACAGAAGTGCTTCCAACCCAGATGTCCCAGCACTGGTCCTTACCCAATTATCAGATCCGACTTTTCCTCATTATTCCCAAAGCTACCCCGGGGGATCCTCCACCACACCAGTAACCCAGTGCTCCCACGGCTCGCTGTAGCCTTTCCTTCTCCTGAAGCGGGGGAGCTCCCTGTTAACTGCCCGCTCCGTGCTCTTACACATGTAAAGAAATGCTAAACCAGGCAGGAGAGCGCGCGAGGCTGGGTCCCGACCGCCTGCCACGCTTCACAGACAGGGGGTGTGCTTCGTGTTTGCACCGAGGCAGCCGCTCGTTAGAGCCCACCGCACCTCTCCGTGTGATTTTAAGATTGACTAATCAGATCCGTAGTTCATCGTCAGCCCTCCTGCACTAATAGGGAAACTGAGTCATGTTTTCAATTAGTTGCCAGGGCAGGACTTGAACTCCACGTCCTGTCTTCAGCTCTCACTTGATGACCTCATTTCCTTGCCTCTTCTGCTTTGTTTTGCCACAGTGAAGAGTGAGATGATAAATCACCGTGTTTTGATCCCAGGGACATGTTTTTTCCTCTGCGCGGTACAAACATCACGCTGTGGATAGAAAGCAGCAGCCCTGGGAACGAGGAGCTTTGGCTGCCTTTACCCACAGAATTGCTTTTTGCTTTCCTGACCGATTTCTTTCCGTTCCTCAGCACCACGCGTGACTGCAGCCGCCTCGAACGCCAGCATCTTCCAAGGCAGGTCCAGGCAGCGGCTGGAATGCAGGACGCACACCGCAGTGGGTGGCGGGACGCAGAGCTCCTCGGGGAGCACAGCCCAGGTGGCTCTCACTCCCCTGAGTGGGATCTCTGTGGACCGAAGGCTCATTCGCAGAGCAAACAGCTTTAACTGCTGCTGCGGCTTCCCGCAAAGGTGAGCCTCACGCTCAGCGCTCCCACATGTCTGAAGGTGGCTCCCTCACCTGGAACCCTTTCTTTTGCAGGATATTTTTTGCCTGCTGGGTCTGCAAACCGTCGCTCTGCTAAGGCCACCCTGCTTCTCCGTGGTCCCTCCACGGACCAGATCTTCCGAAACAACTCCCAGGGAGCCCCCGGCTGGAGCACCCACAGCTCGAGCCAGGGGCATTTTGCCCCCAGATCTGGTTAAGCGGTTGGCTCCAGGCGATGCACTGAATCTGTGAATTTTGCACCCATTTCCCAGGAACACAGAACTGCAGCCCAGAGGTGCTTTGAGGAGGGGCCCGCCGGAGCCGGGCTGTGCCCTGGGAAGGCAGGGGAGGTGATGGGGAGTGAGCTGCGAGGCACCGAGGCCACATCTGCAGGTTGTCATGGATACAATCACTGCTGGTCTCCTGTATCAGTTACCTTCCCCTTCCTGGATGCAAATGAATGAGTGGTGTCTGCTCTGGTTCCAGTGCAGGACACAGCCCTTGACATCCAAACGAAAGGAGAAAATCATCTGTTTCAAACCCAGACATCTCTTCTCGACCTCATCTGAGGAGAGAGTGGGAGGTGACTTGCTCTTTCAGTATTCAAGCTATGGGAGTCTGCTCACGCTCTGCCCAGTGCAGCAGGTTCTGTCCAACCTTTGGCTGGTTCCTGGTTGCTTGGAGGAGCTGCTTCCACAGCCCGTGCAGCCTTTGCTCTCGCTCGGCCTTTTGGACTCATGACAAGCCGCTTCGGGCTCGGACTCCGCGCTGCGTGTGCTCGCTGTTGCCTTGGCACAACCCCCCGGGCAGAACTGTGCAGGCTCCAGCTCCCTGTTTTGATAGAAAAATGACAGAGGGGTCAAGCGTAGCTCAACCCATGCCTGAAAAAGGCTTTTACAACCCCCCATATAAAATACCAGCCATCGCTTTAGTTTTAGTTTGAGTTTTCACAGCAGGCTTGCGGCCCAGGTGGGAAGTTATTGAGAGGGAGTTATCCGGCAAATTTTGTTTGTAAGCATAGAGACACGTTTGTGGTTTATCTCAGTGCAGCACCATGCCAGGGAGGGACGACTTGAAAGGGAAAACCAGGAGAAACTGTAAACAGCAGCGAAACTGCTGGGGCTGTTTTCACCGTCCCCTGGCCCCGGAGAGAGCCGACTGAAGAACCGTGGGCAGCGCAGCCGGGTTTTATATTTATATTGTTTAGGTTTAAGAACTTGTTTACAAGTGATGGAGCTTTTAAGTGGGTACAAACAGACACCCTCGGGTTTGTGCTGCTTCCAGAGCACACAGGTCCCGGTTTCTCCAGACAGGGCAGGGGGAAACAAAAGCACATTTCAACAGAAACCCCGCTCCAGTGAGAAGAAAATGTCATGCCAGCGTTCACGGCCTCAAGCCGACATCATGCAACCAGACAAGTCCCATCCTGCTCAACAGAGGGCACACACAAATTCCCGCTCCTCATCGCCCCGCTCCACGGTTTGGGACGCCAGCATTCAAAGTGGGGGAAAAAAAGAAAAAAGAAACCCTTTCAAAATTGGAAGTGAATTCGCCAAATCCTGCCTAAAGACCCCAGTAAATTATTTTCCTTAGGGGGAAAAACAAGCTTTATTTCTGGTGTGTTTAAGCCTGATGCGACTGGAGGAATTTTATTTCTCAGTCTTAAAGAACAGGGACTGTTGCAACACACCCAGCCTTGAAAAGACACATCCCCAGAATAACCAGAGAAATAAACTTCCAAAGTATGAGAAATGCTCCTGATGGGGAATATTTTGCCCTAACAACCAATTCTCTTATTAGGAAGATGTAATTCAAGCATGGTTTTTCAGGGAGGGGTGGGAAAGAGCTGCCTTCATCATTCAGGGAGAAAGGAGCAGGTCTCCAGCTGCTCTTCAGAGGGTTTTCTGTATTTTAGAAAGGGATTAAGGCAGCGCAGCAGCACAGGTCAGATTCCGCTGGCTTCACAGCCAGGTAGCAGATCCATCTGCACGGCGCTCCATGGTTTCCTTGTTAGGGAGCAAACAAAAGGCACAACCGGTTCAGGGGTGTCATGAACCCAATCATCTGGCAGAAGCAAATCTCTCCGTCCCTCAGCAGTGTTACAAAACCCCCAGATCCTGGAGTGTGCGAAGCTCCTGGGTGCTCTGTGGTGTCGCACGTCTCAGCACAGCGTGAAATGGTGCAGAAATACGAAGTTTCAGTAATTTCAGTAATTGATCTTTTCCCCCTCTCACCTCACGACAAGCAGAGGCGGCTCAGTGACGGCTCTTCAGACTCTTCTCGCCAAAAGAGGCACTTGTAGTTCCTACTAACAGTGCAAGACCCTCCAGCTGGGCCTTTCCTGGCTCTCCGAGGAGCGGCTTGGTGCATTGCTTAGGGAGTTTACCTGGAGTACTGACACCTCTGCTGAGGAGGAGGAACCACTTGACCCTTAACTAGAAAAATCCTCTTTCAGAATTATTCTCCGGTGCATTCCCTATTCAGCCCAAAGGCTTTTAAACCTTAGCAGGTTAAAAACCCGCCCCCCTGATTCTTGTGTGCTGCTCTTGTTTCATTGTCAAACTCCAGAATTGCTCAGAATAGATCATTTCTAAGATCAAAAGCAAGAGGCTGACTTTTATTTTTCTTTCGCTAAACTTTGTGGACACCCGTGAGATCGAAAGCCATCTCTGTCATGCTGTGGCTGAGTGTCCTCTGCCAGTGGGAGGTCAACTTTTATCACTGGGAACTAAATATCCTCTACTGAGAAATGCGTCCCAACATTCATATTCAAGAATTCTTCAAATAAGCACATTTAAAGAAAAAAAAATTTAAAATAATCAAAGATTACTCAATGCACAGAAAAATGGCCAGCAGCCGGAGTGTTGGAACTGGGTGATGATAACATCTGATGTAACGTCATTGAACTCAAAAGGCTCCTCTCAAATAGAAGGGCTCTGGGAAACACTTCAGCCATTAATATCGCACAGGAACCCTGTTAACACCCTGGAACACCCCAGGCTCGTAGAAGGGTAACATCGATCACAAGAGGAGGGAAACAGGCAGCTCCTGGGAAATTACTGTGGGAGTCAATCAGCAGCGGATGAATGTCCTTTTGGCGTGATAACCAGCTCAGTTCTCACTCGCTGGCTGCCAGAAGCGTTTCGGAAGAGGAAGATGCGGCAGAAATGGAGGGGTTTAAATATTATCACTATGGGCTTAGAAATTAATTGATCAGTGAAGTGAAAGGGCTGTGTTATGTCAGAAAGCAAACCAGTCTGGACTGAGAATGGGGTGAACCTGGTCCTGCAGTTCTTAGCACCAGCCACGGGGAAAATCGAGTTCTTTGCCTCCCAGAGTAAGGTGGGGACTGTGTCTGAAATGCAAGAAGCCAGGGCGAGGTGGAAGAATCCACGATGCTGGAGGAATCCGCGATGCTGGAGGAGCTCACAGTGCTGGAGGACTCCGCGATGCTGGAGGAATCCCTCTTGCGAGGAAAGCCCAGAACTGCACGGAGGCTCCCCTAAGGCAGCCGAGCATGGGATCTGCGGCTGCGGTAGCTGCACGCCGTGCTGAGAAGCCTCAGTGCTGCCTTCACCGCTCTGGCAGCATGATGAGCTGCCTGCACAGACCCCAATTCCTCACCCCACCCAGGAAGAAATCATCACGCTCCTCATCGCTCCAGTGCGGCAACACGCAGAGCCAGAGCCGAGCACACAGCAGGGGAAGGTCCTTGGGATGACATTGGGGCATTTTCCCTTGAACAATCAGTTTCCTCACGCATTCCAGCCAGGCTCTGCGTGGAACAGATTGTAGCAGGGCCGGGACACCTCAGCCTCAGCAAGTTGCTCAGGAGGAAAGGCTCCGCCAGCATCCCCAGCTCCGGGCCGAGCTGGGCTCTTGTTTTCCTCCCCAGTACAAACCATAAGCTCAGCTTAAGGGTGGCTCATCCTTGCTTTGCTGACAGAAATTGTTCAGTTACAGAGTTAATCAATAAACCAAACGTCCCGTGCGAACGGACGGGAATCCTGGTCTGCTCGTTTTGCTCATTGCCGAATAATCGCTGTGGGTTTGTTATTGAGAATGGAGGGGCATGGTGACAGGGCCTGTTTCGTGGAGACATGGGAATAAAATCCACATCTTATATTTCAGCACAGTGCATGCTCAGACATCCCCGAAACATTGGCTTTCCATGCTGGCTACACCTTCATGCCACAGCGTCTACACTTGTGACTGGAAATCTCCTCTTAATGCCTTTTCCCTGTAATTCTGGGTGGTGTTTTGCCCACTCCATCAAAAAAACATGTAAATCCCACCCCAGTAATGCACAAATCCCACCCCTGTAATGCACAAATCCCCGCCTGAGCAGGTACAGAGAACAAGGAATGAGTTTGGCTTACCAGGAGTTTGCATCCACTTCCAGGAAGTATCACGAGGATGTCTAGAGCTTCCCACACGACCTCACCAGCTCGGGGAAGCAGCCACTTCCCTTCAGCATCACTCCCTGTCCCTTGGTGAACATGGGAAGCGTGTGTGGGAAGGAGGTAATCCAGCAGCTAAGGTGTTTCCTAATGAAACGGTGAAGGAAAACCAGCTCCCGGCAGCTGATGGTGTTGCTGGAGCCCGCTCTAGGATGGAGCCCATGAGCTGCTGCTAAGAGCTGCTGGCCGGTGAAGGGAGCGCAGGGTTTACAGCGCAGAACAATGCCACTCGTCTGGTTTTAAGAACTGTGAATTCACACAAGTCCTGCAATGCGATTGCCTTGATTCAGCTTGTGGAGGAAAACCACACGCACTCAAAACTGGTGTGCAAAAGCAAAGGGAGGGGAGACAGAAAGCTCAGGGAGCTTTTCACTCAAGTGTTATTTCTCTGAATATGGTTTATTCGTGAACTCAGATGGAAGTTTTGGCAGGTCTGATGGAAGCAATTTGTTCCAACAAGCTGAAAAGTGACCAGGCTTACACGATGCCAGCTTAAATCCAGGTTTAGGATAAAATATCCCTTTCCTGGCTGAGGACAGATGAGATGGAAGGCAGCAGCTCAAGTTGAGGTTTAAACTTGCAGGACGTGCCACAGCAGCTGCCTGAGGACGCAAAGGAAGGGCCCAGCGCCTCCTAAAATAGAGTGGGGAGGAAGCTGGAGTTTGAAGGCTGGCTCCACCTTGGTGAGGTTCCTGCGAGACCTCAGCCATGCCTGTGAACTGGTGATGAATTGGGCGCCCCGGCTGGATTTCAACCCAAACCATGCCATGGATGGTGTGGATCCAGGAGGGAGGCTCGGAGAGGACTTGCCGTGCCCAGGCGGTTCCCGTGTGCCTCCCACTGATGCCCCAAAGGTGCCGGGGGAGCAGAGCGATGGAGGAGGCTGCAGGGGCAAATAACACATGTTAGAGCATGAAAAACTGGGCTCCAAAGTCTGTTCAGGGGCACCTTGTGCTGCTTTTGGCCGCTGCCTGCCGTTTGTTGGCTGCCAAGCGCCGGTTCCGAGTTTGCTGGTACCACCGTGTGGTGAGGGGAAGGAACAGGCTGTTCATCAGCGCAGGCTTAATGAGATGAGCAGCTACCCAAACCCCCGGGCCCGCCGGGCTGTGGCGAGGGAATACCACGAGGATGCCAAACCCAGCCTGGAGCCTCGGATCCAGCTTTCTTTGGAAACCGCAGGTGGGTTTTTTCAAGAGAAATCAATTCAGCATCAACACAATGCTCCTCCCTTGATGCCTGCAGGGCTTGCCAACACAGAAGAGAATTTGATCATGGTGTGACAGGGAAACCCGGTCATCTCGACCCAGGCTGCGGTCCAACGAAACCTCTTCAAACACCCTCGACATAGTGACCACCTCTGGTGTTATCTTCAGTCAGGAAATTAGGTGAAAAACTAATTTAATTGCCTCAGTTTGCCATTGGTCCTCGGGCCCAGAACCCCTAATAGATGTACGTGCAGTTCTCGCCCTCAGGGAACATTTCCAGCAACAGCAAGCACCGAGATATCACTATATTAGAAGAAAAGCAAACAAAATATCCTGTCTGGGCAGTGCTAAAGGAGCGATCCGGTGTAACTAGGTTAGTAATCTAATAGTAGCTCCGCTCTCAATTTGTCGTTGCCGTATACGCGCACCTCTGCACAGCGACAGCAACCAACGAGCCCGAGGGCAGAGGAGAACAGCTGCCTGGAAAGAAATGAGTTTAAAATCCAAAAATAAACTCGGTGGGATAATTAAGAATTCGCTATCAAATCTGTTTAGAGGGGAGAGCTCTGGAAATTTGGGGTTTAGGTAATGCAAAGTCCTCCAGTAGCTGCAGGTGCTTTGGAAGGTGGAGCACGAGATGCTACACCCGGGTCGGACCGTTCCTCCCACCTTCTCTTCATACTTTCTCCAGGCTGGGTGTATGTACTTAAGGCAATGAAACGTTTTTGTTCAGAGGCTTTAACGCAGTTTAACTGCTCTGACATTTAGGGAGTTTTCCCTGATGGATTCTGTTGCTGTTTCTTCCGCCTCACCACAGACTTTCTGTAAAAATTCCCTTTGCAAGGAGACAGTCAGAAACCCAGAAGATGGTTGGTACAGTTATTAAACCAAAGCCCAGCCTTTCCCCTCAGAAGTCTTCCTAATGCCAACTTACCAAAGCTCTTTATTACTCACTATCTCCTCCTCATTAGCCTCGATCACCCTTTCCTCAGCAGCAGCTCCCCCCGCGCCATCTCCTCCCCGCCCTTGGAAAGGAGGACGGGCTCGCGCTGTAAATCGTGAGTTGAACTGCAGCTCCATTTCATCTCACCGAACGGTCGGATAAGGACCCATTCCTCAGGAATTATAGCCCGCGATATTAGTCCCTGGGTATGGTATTACCATAGCTGGGATGATTTAGCGACAAAGAAATCCCTGCACCATCAAGCTCGGTGATTCTTCTGACACAAATGATCCTGCAACTCGATATTCAGTGGGCGCTCGCTGAAACCGAGCCTGGCTGCCTGCCCCATTCCCTCGCGTACCCGCCCGGGGAGGGCTCGGCTGACGGGAGGAGCACACCGTCACTTTTTCCAGCTTTCATTGAGCCCCGTGAACCAGCACAAGATAAAAACTGCTGCAGGAGGAACCGATCCTGAAACTCAACACTGTTAACCCAAAGGCACTGCGCTGGGAGGAGTGAGGACGGGACTTTGGCATTCTTGGGGAGTCCTCGAACGCATCTAATCCAGCGGTTCTTGTGGGGTTTAGCCCCACCCGAAAGCAAAGGCACAGTTTGGGTAAAGCTGGTTCTGTAGGATCGTGTAAGGACCCGCTGGCCTGCAGCCAGCTTGTGTTAACTCCTCCTCGGTTTTAACCATCACTTAACAAACCGCTTTTGGGGAGCCTGGAGACTTCGCTCCATCAGTTCGCAACCAGCTCAACGCTCTGAAGAGCCCAGGGACGAGGAGCCCGCCCGGGCTCTGCTGGCAGCGCGCCGAAGGGTTTGGCACCGTTCGGAACTCAGCCAGCCCCCGCAATCTTACCTGTCAGGAGGCAAAAAGATGAAACCAAGAGTTTGGGTCTATTTCCCAGACAATTTAGCGTCACAGCCCCTAACTCTGTGTGGACTGAACCCACACTGATACACAACTACTTCTTCGAGGAGCCCCAGAGCTCCTTTTTGCCCATTTGCCTCTCTAGGGTCAGCGGTGACTTTCCGGGTCCCCGATACAGATGCTCCCCTCCACGACTCAACTCCAGGCCATGCACTCCCCTGGCATCTCGCACCAGGCTTCTGCTCCTTTGCTTGGCTCGAGTTCTTCTGGAAAAGGACGGATGAAATGAAGATAGGAGAGACAGCAGAACAAGAAAAATTATCCTGTAAGTTGACAGCAAGCGTACAATCAGCAGAAAGACAGAATGCTTTCGTGACGTACTTTAAGCACAGAACACATTGTGTTCCTACCGCTGCCTCAAGCCTTCAGACGCCCAGTAACCACCTAAACTGGTCCAAACACTATCAGCACACTTACCCTTCCCAGCGGACTGGGAAAACTGCCCAGCACTGGTGCCCGCCGACAGCCCACGGGGCAGTTTTCCACATTAGCTTTGTTTCCTTCGCACTCTGGCGGGCTCCAGCTCCCGTAAGCTCAGACAGGGCAACGCACATGCTAATGGCCAGACCGCAGCCCCGCTTCCTGAATGCAGACGGCGGCATAAATCCCATTGCCACTCGATAAACCCAGACAATTTTCCCTGTAAAATGATTACAATTCAACAGAAAAACTTATTTTTGGCTCAGGGCCTTCTGGCAGCTGGAGATGCAGATCTGTGGCTGTTCTAACCGCTGAACGCACGTGGGTTGCAGCATGGTGCTTGCCTGCTCTTTAGCTTTTAATTTACAGAACTAATTAGTTGGATTTACTGGCTCTACCATCCCTTATTTGCTGAAGGAGAAATAGATGAGCCCTGTGAGTGGAGTCAAACCCAGCAGGCCAGTAACTCCAGCACAAGGGCAGGTCCAGTGGGAGCACACGGAGTGAGAGGGTCAAATCTGGCATCATTTGTGACATGGAGGAGACAGGAGATGCCTTACCTGGCCCCGACACAGGTCATCTGGGGCTTAACACTTCTCCAGTGACTTTTAGGTGTGTGGAGGAGAGGGGACGATGGGAGCAGTGAGGGGATTCCAGACCAGGATAAAGGAAACTACAGGAGTTTTTTAGCAAAACCTGAAAGCGTCGGTATTTTCCAAAGCAGTCTGTGGAGTCGGCACGAAGCGACCCACGTGGCAAAGCCATTAAGGCCGTTGATTCAGCCCCGCCGCG
>NW_010430407.1:12622-16565 GCF_000710305.1 Buceros rhinoceros silvestris
GTGGCCAGAGTGGCACCCCCGTGCTAGCCATTAAGGCCGTTGATTCAGCCCAGCCGCGGAAGAACGAGGGCTGGAGTTTGCTGGTTCGCAGTAAGATATCGCAGCTGAGTAACGGCAAAGACGTACGTGGCAGTTACCATGTAAAACCAGCGCTTCCCTGCTCAGCCGCAGAAAATGTCACGAGCAGGAACGGCCAGGACCGCCACACACAGCCGGGACTGAGGAACTGGGAAGGTGAAGACAAGCAGGAAATTCTCCAACAGAAAGTAGCCCTGGGGTTCGACTCAATTAGCAGGACTGTCTTTAATGACCAGCGGAAGAGGAGATGCTGCTAGAGACCACCCCGCCAGCTGCGCCCCACTCACAACCCCCTCGTTCTGGGGCTGCTCTTTATATGAGCCCACCACCACCAGGCCCTACGGCGGCTGCTTCAAAACGATTTTAAAACATTTAATTACAGTATTAACATAACAATGAACGGGTGAAGCCCTCATTCCACCACCCACAGCATCATCTAGGCTGTGACCAGGCCCCAGTCCACTCCACAGCCCCGAGGCTCAGCCCCCTCCAGCACCTGGAAATTCAGACTTTGGGAAATCCGGGTCCAGACCTGCTGCCAAGCCCTGGCTCCAGTGCTCGAGCTGCTCCGCTCCCCACCCCAGCCCTTCCCCAGGACAAGGCAGAGCGACATCACCACACCGCAACAGCCTGTCTCCTGTCAGTCCCTGACTGGAGACACAGAGGCGTGAAGGTTTTGGTTTGGTTCTGCTCTATAGCACGACAGTGACTAGAAAATGGTGCATTTTCACACCACAAATCTCGTTTCCTGCTTCGTCTCCACCACGGCCCAGTCCATACTGGATCAGCAGAGGAAATGCTCTTTGAGCTGAAGTGGAAACTCAGACACTGCCAGTTTTATGGTGCTAGTTTCAGTTCTGCTCCCAGGAAACACCAAAGCTCTCTCCCCGCCGCGGCTGCGTGAGCACCATGTTCTGCCCCTTTTCCACGGCACTTTTCCGACAGTAACAAAGATACTTCAGCTCCGTAGATTCACTTAGGCGCTCCCAGTAAGCCCAGTTTCCAAACCTCCTGCAGCCACCTGGCTTTCAGGGAAGGAAACATGGCGTAATTTCACTTGTGAATTAAGACTGAGTTAATCATCTGAACCAAGACGTTTAAAGCAAATCCTCGGCCGTTAGCAGAACCCAGCCCAAACACACACACACCCAGCGACTCTTCCCAGTACAACCACAGGAGAGGAATTGGAGAGGCATTAAGAACAGTCCAAGCCAAACCGTATCCAGCTTTATTAAAGGTACTTTTCATAAACAATCATGGTAATTTAGGCAGGACATGGGCTACAATCGGCAACATTTTACAACAACCGCCAAACTCCCCTCCCCTCCCGGGCTACCGGCACGTCAAAGTTGCTATAAAACGGACGAATCTTCATTTCATACTTGCAGAGGGACCAGTTTAGCGTGAGGGTGGACACGTTCACATTTAGCATGTTGTTTAACAACTCATCACAAACCTACCCTGACTTTGAGAGGAAAAAAAAAAAAACAAACCACAGATTCCTTAATCTGAAGATCCATGATAAAAAAAAAGAGGAAATGCGGCTCCTTGTAGAGCCATTATATCCTAAATTCGACACCGGGAGTCCGGATCACCTGACAACGCATCCCAAAACACTGGTTTCGCCGCATTTCAGAGCGACGGGCTCTAGGAAACACTGTGGGCGCGACCAACAGCTGGATGCAAGTCGGCAACAGGCATCTTGGGAGCTTCTGTGTTCGCTCGGATGCGCTTCACAGAACGAAGGAAACGCTTCCTCCGCGTCCAGGAGCAGCCCTTCGTCCAGAAACCGAGGGACTGGGAAAGCTTTACGTATTAAAATTTAGATTCTGAGAAATAGACTAAGTGACATTTGTCCCCACCGCCCCCTCCCTCCCCACCCCAACACAACAACGAAGCGGTCTGTGTGCTAACAACATCGCTTAAAAAAAAGTAAACCAAAATTCTGCATTGTTATAAAACTTGATAAAAAATAGTATTTCAAACTGTACAGTCACCAGAAGTACACAGTTATCAAAAATTCACACATTTTTACTTGGCTTCACCAGCACCTTCAGCTTTCTGTGCCTGGAAGAGAAAGGGGAACCAGTCAACACCCACCACCCACCAGAGAGCTGTTCTCCGAAGGGGGGAAATCCCACCCGGGCGGCAATGCCGTCGCTTCTAACACAGTCCAGTCTAACATACAGCAAAGGGCAACCTGAAGTTGCTTTATTTCATACCAACTTAACCCATTTTCTGGACAAGGAGGAACACTAACTTCCACCTGGCAACTTCAATTCGCACCAAGACAGCTTTAACTCTCCACCAAGCCAGCAACACCGCCCCCCACGCCTGCAGATGTGTTGTCAGCAGCAGAAGCAACAGGTCCAGATAATCGAGCAGTAATTCCTCTTTGTCAGCGCAAGCCCAGACCCGTCTGTGTTTGATACAGAAAAATATAACTCGCTGCCGAAAGACGTGCTGCCAGAGCCACTGCCGTACCTGGTCTGTTTTGGCATCTCCGTTTTCTGCAGGGTTGTTTCCCTCCTTGCCAGCGTCAGCCTTCCCCTTCTTTCCCTTGGGCAACTTCTCACTCTTCTGTGAACGGCAAGATGACGCACAGCGTTACAACAAGCACGGCCAGAATCCGCAAAACAGAGCAATGAAAACCAACGGTTGGACTTGCTGATCTTAAAGGTCTTTTCCAACTTCAGCGATTCCGTGATTCCTACACTGGATGTTGGCCCCAAAATAACCCAACATGTGATTGCCTCCGTGTTTAAGAGACAACAATAAGGAAGTCTTTGCTTTGTTTTTTTTTTTATGCAAATTTAAATGGTATTCCAAAGTTTTCAGTGCAACTTCATAGGAGCGATGATGCCACTCGATTTCATGGTACGTACGCTGGTATTCAAAGTTTTATTAGTTATTACGGACAAATCTAAACCTCATCACCAATTTACCCCAGTGACAGTGGTGACACGACTCACCTTTGGAGGTGCCTTTTTAGGTTTAGGCTCTGGCTTCGGAGGAGCAGGTTTCTGTAAGCAAGAAAACACCCCTCACGTTATTCAAATTATTTTAAGAGAAAAATACTACTTCTAAGAATAGTCAACCCAAATAGTTTTGTTTTAGGAAAAAAAAATTAAACAATGTGGAATTGAAGCGCTTACTTGCTCCGTCAGTTATTCTACCCCTCCTCTAGCACCGCACAATGGGGCAGTTTGTTAAGCCAGGACCGTTCTTTGAACTGAAGGAGCCTCTGCAGAATCCCCACCGTTCTCACACAGATGCAGGATGTAATACTCAAGCCTAAAATCTATTCGGTTTTGTGACATCTCTGCTCAACAAGAGAATACTCACAGCAGATAACCTCGCTGACCTCCGTTGTGGCTGTTTAAAAAGAAAAATGGTTGAATTTAATGGGATGGAATATGAACTCTCAGAAGTTACTCTATGAGTAACTCTCATTTCACAAGCAGTAAAACCCCTGAGCTAATGTCTGAAGTTTTGAGTTCCCTTTTTTCCCTGTTCTCGAGAAGCAGGAGACTATCCCATTTAAATCACTGCTAACAGAAAAAACAGTTCAGAAGACTTTTCATGGTTGAGGTTAAAAGACAGTTAATGCTTTGACAAGTCAGAATCAATTACGACCAACCCTCCCCCTGCTCCCCAGTGCTTTATTTTGATGAAGTTAAACCTCATCTTCCAACATAAACACCTTATGGTCCAACTTTCTCAGAATATTGAGCCTCTTACCTCATCCTTAACTTTGGCCTTATCGCCCTTGGTATCTCCTTCAGCCTAGGACGGGAAACACGGCCGCACCGACAAGTTGAGAGGAGGCACGGGTTAGCCCCCACCCGCCCGTACTTCAAACCCC
>NW_010430408.1:0-646 GCF_000710305.1 Buceros rhinoceros silvestris
ATGACACAGTGTTGAATTATACAAAGGAAGAGGTCAATGCCAGTGAGGCTATTTCTCAGAGCAGATTGCGTGGAGGTCTCATTTAACACTGCCAGCTCTGAACATGTGCGCTGTATGAAGCAGAGCTTTTATTGTTCTATCACAGGTCCCTAATTCGGCTCTAGGAGCCATCTGCTGATTTAACAAGGGATCTGGATTGTTATATTTTGGTGGTTTTTTTCAGTCTTATAAACACCTACAGCTTAGGCATTTAATAGAGAAAAATACTGCAGTGAGATAATCCTCTGTGTAGTAAAAAAGGGGAGAAATAAATGCGTTCAGCTTTGTTTAATTTTGTCTCCTAAGCAACCAGCATATTGGGTATTGTTGGTACCAAACCTTAAGTGTATGAAAGTCATTAGAGCGGCCCTTCCAAGACTGCTACAACCGTATTATTAGGAAATTTTAGATAAATTACACTGTCAGGACTGTTAAGTATCACCTTGTGCTTTTATCAGCCACTAATTAAGACTGAAAGAGAACATTAATGGCCGTCTTACTTCAGCTGAACAAACAGAGATAATACACCCAATGCTACCTATACTTAGATAATAGGCCCAACACCCCCATACACACGCTCTTCATCTATTTTTCCCACGTGCACGTC
>NW_010430408.1:722-20757 GCF_000710305.1 Buceros rhinoceros silvestris
GTCTACGCGATCATTAAAAGCCCACTGTTGCCAGAACAAGGAACTTTGAAAGGTATTTCGCCTATCAAGCTCCATAGCCAAGGCTGGTGACATTTCTTTTCATCTTCCAAGGTATCATCCTAAGACTGAGCGCAACATGAGAGGTGAGTTCAGCAGTTCACAACCCCAGAGCTCTCCATGCGGACGATCTACTGGTCTGAATTTTTTGAAAAACCTGAGCTGACACAAAGGGATGCTGGACCCAGTTTAAACAGCAGCAGCAAAGCAAAACCAAGGATGGCACAGGACTGTCCCGACAGCTCGAGCTTTCCAAACACCAGGGGTAACCCCCGTAAGGTGCTCCCCAAACCTCTCCTGTCTTCCTCACTCGGGTGCAAGGGCAGACGCGTGCACGGTGTGCTCTGCAGCCCCAGCAGCTCTGCTCTGCATTATTCAATGCAAGTGTGTCTGGTAAGATGAATGCCTGCAGCACATGCTGCATAGCAACTGCTCCTCACGAACCCAGGCAGTAACTCATGAAACAAAAGGTCTGCTCTTGCCGCTCGTCCTGAGGTGTCCAGCTGTGCCTGAGAAAGGAGTCAGCCACAGAGCCCTGACCAGAAGGCTTTCCTACTCCTGTGAGCTTCCATCCAATGTAACCACACGAGTCTGTCACACCCCCGCTCCCCTAAATAATAGCAGTTGCCCCCAGCTCAGTCTTTGCTGGCAACAATTTGCTTCTTTCACAGCAGCCATCTGCCTTTGTTTAAAAACTTGGGTTGTTTGAGTGCTGTCAGCCTGAACCATGTGTCCAGCCCTCCACAGCTGGACTTGCATTGTTAATGGTTCCCTGTGCAGCCAGCGCAGTGCAGGTCTTCCTCACACACACGTCAGCTAACCAGGAAAGGGCAGTAAAACGTGAGAGAGAGGCAGGAGCCTCCTTAGCATTTTCTCCCATGCAGAAACAATATCTTCAGCCACCACCGTTTCTCCTTTTTGCCTGCATATTATTTTGAAGGAAATGGCTAAGACCCCCAAGTTGGTCCCTAACGAGGCTGACGCTGATTCACTCATTCAATGTCCGTCTGCGCTGCAGGCGGACATTAGCTTTCCAGCAGCAGTACGAAGACTTCATCTGATGTAAAATTAACGCCGTGCCACTGAAATCAGCCCACCTTCACCGGCGCTCTGATTCAATCACATTCCCTCATTTATAAAGAGTCTTGAGCAAACATTTTATGCAAAGGTCTCGGATTTCTCATTTCAAGGGCTGTGAATCTCATGGGCAATTCAGAGAGTACAGAAACGGGTTAGAGGTAATTACTTTCAACTGGGTTGCACTGCAATTCCCTTCTGATTTCAGGGCAAGGAACGAGCTGTCGGCAAAGCACTTCCCCAAGACGTTTTGCACAAAATCAAGGGCAGTTTCAGCAGTCACAGATGTTGAAGCACGAACAACCACTGGACATGGCGTAACGATTCACCTCACCACCGGAATCTTTCCAAGATTCATTTCAGTAAAGGGCCTTTACCCTTTATTCATGCAGTTGTTTGCGGGTCAAACATGTTTATCTGTGTTATTTCCTTGATTCAAGCTAATAGGTAAGAGCACAAATAAGCAAATAAAAAAAAAATAAATTGGAGACCTAAAGCTAACATGTTTTTGTTATAGCAATAAAGACGAGAGAGAAAACAATTTACCAACCAATTTACTGAAAACCTACAGTACATCTCCTGCTACTTGCATAATGGAAACTGCTTTGAAATTGGGTTTCCAGATTTCTCATCCGTGGTGTGTTATGAGCACACGTGGATTTAATATCATGGATAAAATTGTTAATTAGACAAGAAAAATTGTGCCTTGAGTTCATAATATCTTATGATCCAAAATGATTCCTTCTCATTCTCAGTCCCTGGTTCAGACAGAGAGAACTGAAGCATTTCTAGGGCCCAGGGGGGAAGAAGATCCATCTTATCCAGCACCCGAGCACTTCCTAGTTCAAGGAAAAGGAGTTAAATAAGTGATGAATTACACCCTGAATGAAAGCAAACCTTTTCAGGATCACTCAAATTTAAATGCTTCTAACTAAGAAAACCTGAATTTCTCAGTAGGGCAGGTGTCTCACAAGAGGGCTTGAACCACTTGGATGTGACTGGGAAGAGAGAATTTTCCCAAAGCTCTGTCCTAATCATGGCCCAGTGACAAATGGATGTAGTAGAAAATTAGCAGGTGACTGAAAGATAAAAAAAAAAAAAAAGCCCCAAGTAATTGTACTTATCCCTACTCTAGAATGGAAAATGTACGCTTAAGATGTCACTCAGATGATTGAACAACTTTGCTTGGGATGTTGCAGTTGCAGCCTCAGTATGTTTGCCCATATAATACAACACCTCCGCAGCTGCTCCACAAAGAGTTCAGCAGCAGGAGAGGCAAGTTAGAGAAGACAGGTAAAGCAGAGCAGACATCTACAGCCAACTGTCCCACTTGCGAGCGTCCCCACTAGCACTCTCTCTGCTCTTGAGGCATACCTGGTTTCCAAGGGAGGACAGTTCTCCACATGCTCAGTGCAGGAGATCGTCAGCAGCTGACTCCCTTGAGCTCAGAGAACACAGCCTCTCCAACACACCCTGGGGCAGACACAGACTTAATAATTGCTAGTTATCCTATAAGCCGCCATCCAATAGAGGCAGCAGAGCAGCAGCAGACCCCTGACTTACAGAATACGATTGAAATCTTGAGGCCAAAAAGTCATTTGCTGCTTTCTGAGATGAGAAATCACCTCCTTAAGCTCTCAGATGGAGACAGCTTCAAGACAAGCTCATGAAGAAACCCATGGAGTGCTTTTTCTTGTGGTGGTGTGGATTGCGAAGAACATGACCTGGACCCAAGAAGAAAAAAAGATGGGCATGGGGGCAAGTTACTAACAATTTACAGAAGTGTAATTCCTGTAATTGGCAGACTGAAAGAAGAAAATGAGGAGAGGTGGGAAATCAGAGAAGAGCTTCATCAGAAGCTTTAGCCTGCAAGTTGGGTCTGTAGGTACACAGGGTTAGACCAGCGAAAGCCTGATGCAAAACCTGGCACTGCATTCTGGCACTCTGATTGACCTCTTACAGGAGATAGCTCAAGAGTCTCTCTGTTTTTGTTCTTTTAAATACACGTACAGTCTGCTCCAGCTGCTTGGCTCCGGTGCTAGCTCATGGTGCCAAGCCAGACATATTTGGCTTTGATACCGAGTTGGCTCAGCCTTCAAATAAACCACTGCTGTATTGTCGTTAAGGAACAGGAGCTCTTGAGTGTTTTTGTTGGAGAGGTCTCGGAGCCGCAATGCCAGTGGATGCTGGGGTGCAGCCGTGCTCTCGGGCTGAACGTGAGTCAGAAGCAGCAGCAGACCGGCTGGAGGCAACAGACTGACGGAGAAAAATCTTTCAATTTCAACATCTGTTGTTTATTCCTTAGTCTTGCATGATTTGTGACACACTGAAAGCAAGCGGTGTTTGGACAATCTGTATATCAAACGTGACAAGCCATTAGAGATTGGGCTTGTTCTAATTTATTTCAGGATTTTTAGGATAATAAGGCCCAAACCTATGGCTGGTAACACTTAAACTGAGAACTTTGATGAGCTTTATACAGGAGCTCTTCTCAGTTAAACTTCACTCAGTTAAACTTATGTCATCCTTCAAGGCCAAGATAGCAGTCAGGCTGAGTAGGGCGATGGGAAGGGCTGTCCTGTGGCTACCGTTAAAGTCAGGATAGCCTAAGCACAGCGCCTGGATATTTGCTTTGTCTCCACGGTCCTTTTCCACTCTTGGTAGGATCACACCTTTTGCATGCCTAACACGACATCTCTCTTGTGCTTGGTACACACTAGGTATGAAACATGCTGTGAACACCTGCCACCTGCAAGAACCCATTGGGCTTGGGCTCATGAGAGCAGAGTCCTCCTGGCATCCCAATGCGGCAGGTCTCCTCCTTGCACGGCTCACCCCAGGGCACGCCCGTGGTGCGAGATGGGAACATTGTGAGGTCTGACTGCAGGAGCACAGTTGGGGCAGCATATACCAGGAAAGCAGAAGCAGAACACCATCAGGTTAGAAATACTTGCCAGAAGCCAACAGAGTGATCTTGCTTTCATCTGCTGACAGAAACTCTGACAACTGTGTATAATCTGCCTGATTTTCTCTAGTCCAAATAGTCTTAAAAATAGAAGCAGTTTAGCTTTTACAGGAGCTGGCCCTAGAGAGCAGAAAGCTTGATAGACAAAACAGTGACCAAGGAGAAAGACTCCTCACTTCATTCTTCCCATCTCTTCAACATAACAGATCCAGAAAAACAAACACATCCATCAGACCATTCCCCTGAAGATGGGAAACGCAAGAAGGCAGGAGGAGAAGGAAAAGAGCAAGAGGCATCTTTCTATTTTTAAACACTTGAGAATGGCTCCAGAACTACTGAGAGTGGTATGGAAAGTACTTAGAAAAACATCACCCAAGTACACATCCGAACTCCGACTGTCACGGGCCTTGCAGTTGCCCAGGCTAGGCAGGGATGTTTTCTTCTCACTGAGCTGGCTCACTTTCCCTGCCAGCGCACGACTGAGGAAGGGACCCAGGCTGGAAGGAGGCTGCTGCAGTGGCAGTGCTCAGCCTGGCTCCTGCTCCTCCCCAACACCTGACCTCGCTGTGGCCTGTGGAGCAGCTCCCTTTACCCCCGGTGCTCTCCCCTGCTCCCTTTAGCCTCCCAGCCCTGTACGAGAACGTTGCCATACCTGCTGCAGATTCCCAGCGAACTGCAGGGCCGAACAGCAGAGAGGGCCAAGGGGAAAGAGGTGCGTGACCAGCAGAAGCCTAG
Source organism: Buceros rhinoceros silvestris (assembly GCF_000710305.1). Classification (NCBI taxonomy): domain Eukaryota; kingdom Metazoa; phylum Chordata; class Aves; order Bucerotiformes; family Bucerotidae; genus Buceros; species Buceros rhinoceros. The sequence continues at coordinate 5,557 of NW_010430408.1, forward strand.
AAAGGACGGAGTCACGCTGCTCTTCTGAACTGCCGAGGACTGACTTGCTGGAAATCAAGGGTAAACCCTGAGCAATGTCCAAGGATTCACCATTGGTATTCACTTCCCTGTATTCCCAACATTATCACAACAGCCTAGCAAAATTTAGGAGAAACTTAAGATCTGAGAACAGGCTTTTGAACCATATTCCGAGAGTTACACAGGGTTGGGAGCTAAACATTACAACTGAGTTACCGATTTTATCAAAGAATATTCTATTAAAATGAAAAATGAAATAACTATCCAGATGCTAATATAAAACAGGTGTTAGGCCTTAAGTATGCTAGCATTCACTGTTGTAGCCACATTAATGTTATGGTTAAGACATACTGTACTGATTACAGCCTTAATTTAATAAATGCCAGTGATGCCGAGCATCATATCCTTTATTTACAGCCGGCATCCTTCCTCCGCAGAAGAAAGAAACCAGAAAAAACAAAGACTAAAGAAAGCTCTGTGAGATTTAAGGTTTTAACAAACAATGTAATACGCTGCTGAACTAATGGCAACACTACGTTGGCTTCAGTGGGAGTGCTGTGGGGCAGCAGGCTGCAGTGACTCTCAGCATCTGCATTCCCCTGCTCAGCTTTTTTTCTTTCTTCTGTTCTGGGGGTAAGAGGACAAGAATCACATTCACAGAAGAATTTAGTGTTTGTGGAACACAGTGCACCACCCATCTAGGGCAAGGAGAAAAAGACAAAAAATTCAACAAAAAGGAATATTCTTTCACAAATTAGAGGAAAAAGTGCCATGAAATCCCGATGTAGTGGATTTTAAAAAAGCCTCAAGAATCCTCAGAAACTCTGGCAAACCTTAAAACAAATTATAGAGGTAGAGGGGAAAAGAAAGAGGAAGAGAACACAAACGCTTTTGAAAAGAAGCCAAGTTCTGCCAAGGTGTAAGTTTATAATCCTCGGTAACTTGCTGTGTACGAAACGACCCGGCACACCCAGCTGTCCTTTGCCCACAGGCACTGGACCCCCACAGCAGACCCCACTAATGAGCTCAAGCTCGCACTTACGCCGGAGCTGCTCCGCAGGGTCAGCCCGCCAGCTGCCCTGGGAAGGGAGGCAAGGTTGATAGCCATTCCTAATAGCATTTTGAAAGTGATGTTTGCGCAAACCGTAAGAACAATAGCAATAACATTCTATTGTCTCTAGGTTTTAGAACCACTAAGACTAATGAGTTCATTTATAGCCCTGATGGAAGTAATTAAATCTGAAAATCAAAGCACAACATTCTTGTTTAGTGCTCTTTGAAACCAATATTCTAATGGAATGCTATCAACAGCTAATTGAAGCACTAATCTTGCCCAGGGTTGGGCCCATTGCCCAGATGGCTAATACATCATTTTCGAGTCTGGCAAGCAACATATTGCACCGTCTGGATAAAGCTGCGATTAGCTATATCTATATGATACAATGGAAACATAAGAACTTGGTCTATCAATATTTTGATAAAATTGGCATTTAATGTCAATCATTCAATAAACTTCTTGTTGAAGTACGAAGACACATCCTTGGCTTTATATATAAAAAATCTGCTGCCTTATGCAAAGAAAAGTTCCTACCAACCGGGTGGTAATAGCAGTAGAGAAACCTAAGCAAGACAAATGCCCGATGAGTGATATGAGGACAACTAGGAAGCTGAACAGCTTCATCTTCCTCCTATAGTTGAATCATTTAACAAATGAAAGCCATAATTCTCTGCCCTAACATAACCTTTCTGCAAGTTTTGCATATTGTACGCAGCATCAGAGGGAGGTGTGCAGGAGGGTGCACCCGTGTAAGGTGTATCTGACAGGGATGTCCAATCAGTTGTACAGACAGGAGGATTCCGTCACTTAATGTGCTCGGGATGCAATATTCTGCTATTCTCACAACTGGAGGGTAAAAGGATCAAGGACCACGATATCAAATTTTACATCCAAGCAACATGACTGCTGTGATTTCATTAGCATATCAATTTGTAAACATTTATTTCCTGGCAGGTTGCTAATTCCTTTTTTTAACTTAATAACAGGACAGTTGTTGGCATCTGGTTTAGACATTCAGCAGCTTTGGCCTCTGTTACCCCTTTCCCCACTGCCTGAGCATTCAGGTATTGCCATGCAGGTCTGCAGTGTGCATTCAGCCAGACCCTCGGCTGGTGTAAATCAGCACAAATCTGCGAACATCAGCAGAGTGGTGCCAGCTCACACCAGTTTCAAATGGGCTTCTGAGCGTTTGGTGCACTTGGAAGCAGGGAGTCAATGAAGCAAGATAACGGGGAGAACATCCTTAAGATGTCCAGTGATCTGTGTCTGCACTCTCTGAAAATGCAGTTTGAACTTCATCCTTGAACTATGAATTAAAGACTATTTGCAGCACATGTTTTTTCTTGTCAAGCACTGCACGATCCCTGGAGTTCACAGGCAGCATGGATGCTCTTACACCCTGTACTCGTGCTTGCTGCTCACATACCTTCTGAAACCACACAACCGCCTGTGCAAGCACACAGTCCTCTCTAGACGGCATAAATAATCTCAATAATATCCTGGTTTACTGATATTTTTCCAGCAGGCTGGTCAGAGAGAGTACTTTGAAGATCACAATTTTTTTTAAATAGTGAACAGGTTATGGCTTAATACCAGTAAAAGTGCAAATGCAGCATTATCTGGAGACCAAGCAGGAGGCAGCAATCACGGCATATCGTGATACAATGCTATCTTACTTGAGAAGAAAAGAATCTGCCTTGAGAAGTAATAAAAGTGAGAGAACTAAACTTTTTTAATACGTACATCAAATATTTGGTATTTCTGGCCCTCTACCCTGAACACACATTTTGCAGCGTTCATTCTATAATATAAGCTTAACACTTAGTATTAAGCATCAGAAAGGATCTTCCTGACGTGTCTAAGTTAGAAGTATAATCATCTAAGACTCCCTCAAGGACAGAGAGAGGGAGAAGCAGTTTCCAAGGACTGTTCAGCCCATGTAAGATCTAAATTGCCCCTCTTCTTGCCTCTCTCTCTCTCCCTCCCCGGAGTCTAGGAGTAGCCTAAGACAAGACTGTCCCAACTTATGCATTACTGAGTCATTGTCCAAATTCCAGGTGAAATGGAAAATAAAGGTTGAATGTGATTGCCAACCCTTCAAAAGTCAGGAGCGAGCAGGTGAAAGAGTGAAGGCATGCTCAATCCACCAAAAAGAAGGGGATTTTTTCAGCATGTATCTCAGAATCAAGCAAACATGGAGAAACAGCAGCAAATTACAGCTTTGGCATTTTCTAATACCTCAGGCCAGATACCCTGATAATACACCCTGATAATACACCCAAACCAGCCTTGTTGGATGGCCCAAAGGACTACTTGCTCTGCTTGTTTGCTTTGTACCTGGGTACTTTCTACCACGCGAGGAATCATCTAAAGTGCCATGGCAGGCTCAGAAGAGTTGACATTAAATCCCCATCACGTGCTCCACTTCTTTAAAAGGAAATGAAACCACTGGCCCACACCTGACTGGGGCAAGACCATCCGGCAAGGCACCAATCTCATATTAATGACTGTGGAATGATATTTTCAGTGTAAAGGAAATTTGAGAACTAAGTTACAGGTTTAGCAGTCAGGGGTGTGATCTTGCTTCTTCAAGAGCCCTACTAAAACAAAAGAGATTAACAATCTTGTGGATTCTAGTTGCTGGGAAGCCTTCTTCAACAGGCATAAAAATGACCTCATTAGAGTAATTTGAAATGTTTGGTTCACAACCCATTCCTACGTACAGATTTAAGAGTGGATGCGGATACCACAAACAGGAACCCAACATTGGCATCATTCCCCAGAAGCCTTCTGAAGATGTCAGAAATCCATTGACTTTCAATGGCAAAGCATGTAATTACTTCCACACAACAGGATACATCTCCTACTACTTCCTTATTACCGCCTCCATCTACACTCTTCATTAGGCAGAATCATTTCACTCAAGCATGGAGAAACCGCACATGCTTTCTTTTTTTGAACAAGAATTAAAAGGCATGGTGAGCGATCCTTCTACACAAGCTCCACACAAAAACACATTGAAGCTTGTCTTGAAACCTACTCAGTCGGTCGACCTGTGGGATGAGGTGTGAGCAGGTCTCGCGTTAGGAGCCAGCACACATGCGAAAGCCTGTAGGAGGAGAGCAGGGTTGGAGGGAAGGTGTTGCACAGCCGCACCAGTGAGTGGGGATGTTAAGCGCCTTGGTGATAGCTGTTAAGAATAATGAACTTGACCTTGTCAAAGGCTGTCATTATTGATAATAACAAAGTTCAACAGCATTATTATAGGATTTCACAACTGTTAACCTTTACTGCTGGAGGGCTAATTGTGACCTTCCTTGTGTCTCCTTCACACCTAATTAGGTTTCCCTTGTAAAGAGATAAAGGAGTGTTTGTATCAGTGGGGCATCTTTTTCTGCTGCTGAATGAATTCATGAAAGAGTGAGATTGTTAAGAGAGACAGAGAGAGGGGGGAAATACAGAAAAAGGCAGGAGGCATTAATAGACTTTAGAATAAAATCCTGACAGATTCAAATTGATTCTGCTGCCTGAGAAAATTGAGTGCGGAGGGAATTAGATTTATGCACTGTTAAATGTAACTGCCTGGCAGTATCCATACAGAAAGCTGTTAAAATGGTAATCTTTAGAGATGTATGAAAATTGTGTGTGAATAGACCAACGAACCATCACTCGGAGCATGCCTCTTCTAGCCAAATAACACAAGACAATATTATTATTATTAATAATGTATTACAAACACTATGCATTATGTATGTAATTTAATCACAGTATCTAAACGTATAAACAACAGCACAGGCACGTGGTAACTTCTCTATGCTTGAGGTTATGTATTAACTATTTCTCTTTTAGCACCCTCTGAGGAAATGGAGAGTGCAGCTGGCAACCCAGTACAGCTTGTTACCAGCTGAGCCAGGGTCCCCTGTACCCCACGTGGGACAGAGTGGCTGGGTGTGAGTGGCTGTGACGGGCTGCTCCTGATGGGTGTCAGGGGGTGTTTGGTACTGCAGAATGAGAACGCAACAGACGGCCTGAACGGAGGGTCCTTTCAGACTGGACAGATGTGGGCAGACAGCCAGAGTACCTCTGATGGGGTCTTTTTTGTTGTTGTTTTAAACTCGCCAGTTAAAAATACTGGATTGATAAACCCTACAAAGGCTAATCTAGCAAGAGGCGTGGGTGGCATGTCAAGTCAATGGGAGTTTTGAGATACCATCAAGGAAGCCAGGAACAAGCTTTTAATAAACATATCCATAGCTCAGACCGAGGGGAAAAATCAAGCTAGAAATGACTGCTTGATTCCCCCCTTTGAATTCAGATCTGCAGTTCTTATGTCAGGCTTATCTCTGGCATCAAAGCAACTCAGAGTGAGACTGTATTACCACTGATGATGGGGACAATCACTGATTGATCTTTCACGATCTGATTTAGATCAGAGGCTGTCGTAGGCTCTTTTTATAACTAATGGTTGTAGCTTCTCTTTACCCATATTTGGAAGTGCACTCGCTAGTAACTGAGCCGTTTCAGAACAGAGCAAGTTGCTTTTTGGTTCTTGCTTCACCCCATCAAGTACAGGGGACCATGAAAAGCTGTAAATCCAGAATTATGTCCAAGTGAGCCAGAGAGTTACTTCCTCTAGGCTTCTCTGATGCCAAACCAGAACATATCACATGCTTTCCTCCATTGCAAAAATGTCATTTTTTCACAGAACAATCACTTTACCGCAGCTTTGCAAAGAAGCATAGCTATTTCCCAGGTCCAACCCCATAAACCAGCAGCTAGCACCCAGTGCAAGGGTCTGCACAAAGCCTCTCACATTGCCAGCCAAGCCTCTCATTTGCCAGCTGTATGGTTGTCTTGAAAGACACACTTATGTCGCTTCATGAGCACTATTCCCGTTTTGTTCCAGTGCAGACACCCACAGTTAATCATACGGAACTCCTGTTTTTCAGCCACCCTGATGATGGCACTGATGCTCTAGTCTAGAAGTAAGAGAGTGTTCAATGCTCCAGCTTGGACGCTGTGTCCGTGTCCCTGCCTTACATGTAGGAGCACATTGCACCTAACATTCACAAGGATTTACACTGCCACACGGCTTTTCCAGAGACTGGTTGGAGCTGACAGAAGTCCTCCTTACATGCATCTATAGCTCATCCTGCCATAGCAAAACACAGCAAACTGGCGTTTCACTGAGGCACTGAGGGAATCTCAGCCTCTTCCCACAGGGCCACAACATCTGATGTGAACCAAACTGGTTCCTCTGCATTTTCCATGGTTTGGGAGTGGAATATCCAAGGTTCACCTCCACCCTAACACTGCGCACTGGTACCAAGAAGTACAGTACAAACACACATAAACAAATCGTTTGGTAAAGCAACACGGGCCAGCTGAGGGTGGTTCGCTTGCCATGCCTTCCTAGACTGCCTTCCACCAGCTGCACAGTGCGGCCACACAGCCACAGCCACCGCTAAAAACAGTGACGTGGACAACTGACCTGAGATCATTTTCCCTCCCCATTTGATTTCATTTTCTCTAGCTTTTACCTTCATTACGAGGCAGCACTGACAATAACTTGTAACCGAGTCACCTGGAGCTGTTTTCTTCTGTGCTTTTGAAAAACAGGTGTCGCCCTCTGCATTTAGCTAGGAACATAATTCATGGATAACTCTCCAGCTGAGCTAAAATGTGATTAATCTGTGTTGAGCTTACACAAACTAGTGGAGAATTTTATCTCCAGCAGACAGGTTTTTCATTCTATGATGTTTTAGGGAAGGACAAGCTTCTTTGGTTGCAGAGTGGTTGTGATATTGGAAATTCCCTTTATGAAGGAATGCAAAAATATCAAAACACCACACACTTGTTGGATATGAACTGAGACATAGTAATTTCAAGAGGAGGCTCCTTACTTTAAACTATTAAAAGGGCTGAAACTAGTTAAAGCACTTGCTGATTATCCAGGACAGCAAAGCACCAAGCTGTGCCACAGCCACCTTTTCTTGGAGAGTGCTATTCTCCTAGGCTGGCCCAGCTCCTCGAGGGAGCTTAAAATGCAGGAAGAGCCCTTGATCCTCCCATATTTGAATCCTATAGATAATACAGGACTTCAGGAAAATCTGGTCAACACACGCACTTTGCTTTTCAAATTCCCTGAATTTAGGTATAAATCCCAGGAAAGTCAGTGGGACAGTTATCTACGATCATTGCAAGCAAGCTTAGGCTTAGTCTTAGACACAAGAGCAACCAAAGAACAACGTTCTGGAGTATCAGCACTGCCAAAATTGGCAGCGTAGGAGGGGTCTGTGTAAATTCATGTCTCATCTTTGAAAAACATTGGTGTGAGGGACTGAACAGATGGAAGTAACAAGAATTTAAAAACTAAGCAACCTGCAGAGGGAAGCTGTTCCTGCCCAGCTCCCACCCTAACCCGCAGCTGGAGTATGCCCTGAAGTTGGCCTGTTTACATCCTCCTGTTATCTGGAGAATCGGATACCTTATCTACAGCATCTGGTTCCATTCCCGTAACTCCACAGTCAGCATACTCCACCACACTTCCTGAAGCTGCCATGGGAGAGAAACAGGAGCAGACTATCCACTCTTTGTCAGATAAGGAAAGAGCTTAATAAGCAAACAAAGAAAGAATTCTGTTTTCAAGCGCCCTGGAGTGAGCTACTAAATGCTTATTATAACACAGAAAAATTCCAAACACTCTTACTGGTTTCTTACTTAAAGTATCCAAAATGTTTTCCTAGTATAAAAAGCTGGATGAATTGATAGAAGTCCGTCTTTTATAGGCTGTAGACTTGCCTAAAGATGTACTTTGATGCATGTTTGTGGAAAGACTTTCAGAACAGTACAGAAAATTTGGGTCGCAAGTCCTCACAATCACCAGGATTTTCTGCACAGGGATTTTTTTACTCTTGCCATAGACCACTCCCCACAACTGCCCTAGTTACACCTTGGGGCAGCACTAACCAGGTGCAGTGTAGGGCTGGTGAAGGGTCTAGATATGCAAGTTCATTGTCTTGTTTCATTAGCAAATAAAAGGGAAAAATCCCGAAACTAATTGCATTAACAGTTTTTCAAGCGATCAATAGCAGCAATATTTCAAAGTCTTTCAGCTCAGCCAGCAGAAGCAATGCAGTGAGATGCTCCACTCCGGCTAGCAAAGCAGCAGCATTTTTAAGGATAAACAGACAGTTTGAAGCCGCAGCTGATGAAGATCCTGGCCACACAGTAGGATTCAGTTTTGAAACCTAATTCTCACAGCCAAAAAAAAAAAACCCAGACCAGATAATGGGAGAATAAACTCAAACACAGGAGCGCGAACCGGACATAGAACTGAGGTTAAATCAAGGCACCCACTAAAAGAAAAACCATCTCCACAAACAGGGTGATGGAGTGCTCACTCAGAGGCCCGCGTGCACTTGTTTTCAGGTGAACATGCCACTGTTCAAAATGTCCCAGGAAAGTAAAAGGAAGTTGAAACCAAGTTCAAAACACGGCTATGAAGTCACAGTACAGTGAAAGCTACCCAGTGTCTGCGTTACACCGTCCTACTCCAGCACATAGGGATGAGCACGGTACAACATGGCAAACCACAGCACAACAACATCTGCTCTGGATGTACCTTGTACCACACCGGTGCTCTCACCGGGGCTAAGAGCAGTCTCTCCAGCCCTTCCTGAAGACAGGCACAGCCAGATGCAAACAAGCCACAGAGTGGAGCCTTTTTGTTTGGTGTTTCATTTTTCTTGAGCAGATGTTTTCTGGGCACCACAGACTCCTGGTTTTATTGGCCTTGTTAATAACGTGGAGCAGAAAACCCTGATTAATAAAATAATTACCAAGTATTTGAATTATTCCCCCCACACACCCCGCTTGTTTCCTTGTAGCAGACATTGTAGGTTGACTCTCTGAACTGAGGAAAAAAATTGGGGAATAGTTGAAGCAATAATCTATCTTGTTCAGCAAAGCTAGTGAAGGACAGAACTAACTCTGGTCTTTAAGGAGACTCCACATTTAGAGCTGTACCCTTAAAGCGATCTACCTCCTCCAAAATTTGCTTTCTGCTTCCTTTTCCAAGTCCACCCCAAAGGATTTATGATTTAATGCCAACTCTGCATGGCCCACCCATCCAAAATGAACCCCAAGCCCATGCTCTGGCCCCAGAAGGTCTCCCATCCAGCTGCTCTTCAGCACAGCAGGGAATGGCCATGGCTGCCCTCCTCCATCACCCCTTACACCCTACCTGCATGACCCCATGGCTCTGCTGCTGCCTCATCCTGCAGGAGCACTAACCTTGGTGCTTCCTCCTCATGCAGCATCCGGAGGAGCACACGGCAGGATGAGGCCAGAGCTGCAAGCTCTGCCTTGTGCGGCAAGAAGATTCGGTGCCAGGGGATGAGACAGAGGTAGCCTCAGTCTGTGCTCTGCCACCGAGGCACCCAGCCAAGCTTCTCCTGCAGGGTGGGAAGCCCCTCTGCACCGTCTCACACGTACCATGGCCTGAACCATGCAAACAGCTTCTCAAAGCACCTGCTCTGAGGCAGTTCAAAAGCACAAGACCCCAAGCAAACACGGGGCCTAAGAATATGGGGAATAACCTCCTCTTCTCCCCTGCATGTCCCTCCTGGATTTTGGGGTCAGGAATTACCCAGTGCTGTCTGCTCATGGCTTCTGTAATGCCCACCTCACACCAAGAGGAAAAGCAAGTGCTCTGGGAATGTGCTCAAACCGGTTTACTGCTGAAATAGGCATCTGCAATAACACGTTGACAAAAACGTATGGGGAAAATATTCTTCGGTATACTGCTCTGTGGAGATAAGCATGCTAGCAAAAGCGAGCATTATGTTTTATTTACCAGGTCGGCTCATTTTCAGACTAGCTCTCTATAACAAAAGAGTTTAATAATATTCTTGAAGGCAAGAAAGATACCTATAAATAGGACCAGGACCTGTCTGTAGAACTTTTACATGAAACTTTAATGGCAAGAGAAAAAGTCTTAATGTATCACAGTTGGCAAATTTTTTATTGCATTTCTGCCTACGCTAACTTAGTGTGTAAGTAGGTAGCAGAATCTTTATGTGTTCAGGCCTCAGTTTTCTTACGGCTTCTCTACTCCAAAACCTGGGTACTGGCCCTGTGTTACCCCTCTTGCTCTACCCTTGGAGTCAGGAATGGGACAGTAACCGCACTGCTTACCAACACTGGCAGTTACCTGTTGACTCAGTTCCATCGTCATCCAAGCACCTCTGCCTTCCCCTAGATCAGGGTCAACTGGACACTTCAGCCAAGATAAAGGGAGTATTTTCTTCAAAGGAAAAAAGAAAACCAGCCAAAATAAAAACCAGCTCAGAGCTTTCTCTAGAAACCTTCACTGTCACCACCGTAAGCCACCGTAGGGCTCACCAAGGTCTGCCTCTGGATGAGGTACCTGGCAGGTGGGCTTCAGGAGGGACGCAGCTGCCCTGCAGAAGTAGAAGTCTCAAGCCCAAGCCATCCACTATTTCGCTACTTAGACAGACCTTGGCCACACACGGGGACTCTGGAGATTTTTTTTTTCATTTCCCTTCATCTGTCCAGGTAGCCTTTGCTGTGCCTACCAGCGACTGAACCTCCAGTCTCTCGAAAATGCAGTCTGTCTTCCAAGACTTTAAAGACTCATCTACATGCCCTCTACACGTACACCGCTACATGAAAATGAAAGGAATTTTATTCTGGGCAGTTCAAACATTACATAGAGCCCATCAGGAGTTTCAGGTGAAAAAATATTTCTTAATAAGATATAGTGATTTCTACAACTAATTTCCATTTTAAAAATTTAATTTATGTATATTACATATCCATTACAAATATTGATAACAAATATCATTATTTTAATTACTTACGACTAATAATTATTTCAAGTGAGATACTGTCGACTGCAAAGCCCTTTGTTTCTCCCTCCTCTTCAATCCCTCCCCCCCTTTAAATCTTTGCAGTGCATGTAACAGAAAAGCAGCGTCCTAGCCTGAGATTGCTCAGAAAGAATCCAGAACCACATTTCTATTACTGGCTGCTGTGCGTGTTTATAAGGACATCTGAGAAGGATTATAAATATCTCTACCTTTTAGCCATTTGGCTTCCTAGAACCGTACAGGAATATTTCTGGTTGGTGCCAGCGCTCATCTGTCAAGCACCCCGGTGAGTGTCTCTAGTCCCACAGCTTTTGTCTTCCCAGAGGTTTTATTTTTCCTTTAGACGTGTCCCTAAAGAAGGCAGGAGAAAATGTCACATATCCCATACTGCTTTTACTGCTCCACAGTCCTGTAATAGCCTGGAATTTGCAAAGGGAGCCCAAGGGAATGCGGCACCCAAATCCTGTTGATGACAAACGGGTGTGGGAGACCAGAACTCTCAGCCCAAAGGAAGATTGCAGTGTTGCTGAATTCCCAAACGTTTCCAAAGCAGAGGCAATGATATTGTCATGTCAATTAATAACTAGCCAGGGGAAGGGCTGGGCAAAAAACATGTTTTCATCCGGAATTTAAAAGACACTGGAAATCCCTTTGCAGAGGGGAGGGGAGGCTGCTCCAGCTAGGAGCAGCAGCTGGAGCAAAGGGTGTTACAGTGCCAGCGATTTGCGTGTGAACTGAGGAACGGGGAAAAGGCCGGGGAGGGCGAGTGTATCCACCTGACCTGTGGAGAAGAGACACAGACAGCTAATGCAAATCTAGATGACAGTTCAGATGGGAATTTCCCCTGCCTCTCCCTCATTCATGATCTTATTTCATAATCAGAATTACAGACTGCCACTACGCCCACAGTGTTTAAAAAACAGCTCATGCTTCAAGGAAAATCACTTATACAGCAAGTACACAAACAGACATTTCAGATCTCACGCAGCTTGAGAAGAGATGGGTGATGGAGATGGCTTTCTTCACTCAAGAGGTGTTTGAGTTTTGTGGCCAGAGAAGCAAACCCCTTGAGTGTCTCCCTGCAGTATCTTCTGTACAGTTTTTCCTCTCTAAGATTACTTCATTTTACAAGTGCAAAATCACCTGCTAGTTTTGCTGTCCTCAGTGTCTGAGAACCAAGCCAAGAGCTGTTTCCTGCTGCAAGAAAAAAACCCGCAGCACTGCCCCCCATTTTAGTCACACAGTTTATGCTGACACCCGCCCAGGTTTGCTTGCCCAGCTCTTGAGTTAGAGCCAAACCTCATTTGCAGCTCTGCTACACAGACTGTCAGGTCCTGAACTTCCAACTCCATCGTTCCTCACTGTCACGGTCAGTGGGTATCTCCTAAATACAGGCTTGTAGCTGTAACAGCCCAAACCCTGAGAGCATCCACAACCAGTTTGGGCAATCCAGCTGGCTGCTACCCCAACACCCTCCTGCTTTCGTGGCTTGACAGAAAAATCCGGCTGGAAATCCTCAGCCGCTGCTACACACCAAGGCCAGGCGGTGTTTACCTAATCTGCAGAGCAGGCACATCCACTCAGGGAGAAAAAAAGAAAATCACAGGCAATTTGTCAGAGCATCAGCTGATAATTCAGACAGAAATGTTAGATCTTGAGGCACAGCTCGGGGCTGCAGAGGAAATGTTATTGACTCTGACAGATCCCTGATGACACATGCACTCCCTTCTCCCAGGGGCAAGGCTACATTTAGACACACTTAAATTTTCATTCAAATTCCAGATTAACACAGCAAGTGGACAGCAGGGAAAGAAACGGAGAGAAGATTAGTGGAGGAAGAGGGAACTTGCATGGTTGGAGTTTGGATTTTCATCACACCTCTGTAATTGTGGCCTAACTATTTTCTTTAAAACTTATTGACTTCACAATTGTAACTATAACCCAAGCTTAAAAATAAATATTCCTTGTGCTCAGAAACAGCCATTCCTACCTACTTAATGCTACTTATTTGCTACGACGGCTCAGAGTCCAGATTCAGACAACACCGCATTCTTCTGATCAAATGTTTCACAGTTCTCTTCCCACTGTCTCTGGTTTCCCAGCCAGTTGCACTTATTCATTGTCTCCCAGGCAGAGATTTTAAGAGTTTTCAGGTTATTTTTTTTTTCCTTCTTGTATGTATTCACAGCACCCAGCACAAAGCTGTCCTGAGCCATCAATGACAGCCGTTAAGTAGCAAATAATAGTGATAATGGGAGCATATCTCACCCGGCTGCAGTTTTCCAGTTTGGGTGCCGAAGGGGGGGCATTGCTGTTGAGCACTGCTCCTAATTCACTCGAGTTGCCTTGAAAATGGCACAATCGCAGTTGTATTTAAGCACACACACACACAAAAAAAGTCTTCATTTTTGGAGAGGCTGAATATTGATTTTGATAGAGCTAGAGGTCTGTCATCTCTGAGCATCAGAGTAACACTCACCCATCTCTAAATACAACCTCAATTAGATGGTTTTCTTGAACATATGCATGTGAAAATATTGACTGTTTCTATCTGGAATTTCACGTATTTCATCTCCCTTCACCCCTATTTCCACACCAGTCAGCACTAAACCTCAGTTCTGTGAGTGCATTTAGTATTTCCCAGCTTTTGCTCAATGATTTACTTCAGCCAACAACTCTGCTCTGAGCGGTGGCAACGTGTGATCCCAGATTCAGCTTCTTGCACATCCAGAACACTCCTCTGCCTGGAGAGCGAAACGCAGCCCGCTCAGGAATTGCTTTCACATGTGCAACCGGTGCCTCATCTGCCGACCACTGGCAGCAGCAGCGATGCCGCACAGATGCGCGTGAGGGCTGAGTTCACAAGCACTCTCCTCCGGGGAAGTCTGTTCTGCTTTCCCTCAAGATAAGGAGATGTGACTGCACGATCTCTAATCGAATCTGGGTTTACAAAAGATATCTTTTCCCACCCTATCTTAGTGAAAAAAAGCACATGTAATTTTCCATCAAAACTGAGCAAAATTTTGCATGTGATTTGTTTTTTAAATACACACTTTGACCCCCAGTTGGTCAAAACTGAGCCTGATTAACATCAAAACTTTGCAAGCATTAGCGTAACTTTAACTCGCTGCACTGCACAGTGGTTCTGGCATCACTGAAAACACCCACCTTGCTCCACCTAAGGGCCCACCCCCCTCATTGGACTACGCTACCTTTCAGGCTGTGTATCTCTTTGACTCCCCCCAGGCATTTCCACTGACATTGGAAATGCTGTGTACGGATTCCGCTAAGGGCTGCTTGGCTTTCGGCAGATGACCAGCCCCAGCTGCTCCAGAGGCTGTTAGTGTGTTTAAAATGGCACAAAGGCTCTGCTGAAGCAAGCACAAGCGCTCCCAAAGCATCATGTACCTGATGAACCAGGGCCACAACAAGCAAGAGGGAAACAGGATCCCGTTTAATCCGGGACACGTGCAATAATTTAGAGAAGACCCTCTCGCATTCCAGCTAGCGCACAGGATGCAGCTGTTAACTTTCAACACGCTAAAGGCCAAAGACAATGAAAAATCCAGACACTGCAGAGGTTAAATCGGTGCATCATTTGACAGAGAACTGTGAGCCATTAACCTTTCCACTGGCACTCACAATGAAGAGCTGGAAGATAAACACATTGGGTAGGAAACAAATTGGTTCATTCGAACACTATTAATGCGCGTGCCCTTGGAGGCCACATTTATGCTTTTGGAAAATTACACATTCATGCATAATGAAGTGAGATATAGCTCACCGATTGCCAACAGGGTGCAAAGCCCATGGTAAGGATTTATAGCAGGTGCCTAATTCTCTAAACATTTGCAAATTAAGTATTTACAAGCGTAACGTTGGCTATTTTATTGCCAGTTTAAGTTACCATCATTTGAGCTTTTTATTTTGCACTGAAACCGAGCTGAGCATTTAATATCCATGATGTGTAATTTATTCAAGTATAATTTGGTGATGTTATAGTGGGAATTAAGGCAATACCCAGAGACACTAATTATGGCACAACTATACACATAAACATAGGAAGAAATCCTCTGTCCTGAAGAACTTGCTCTTGGCTGACAAAAACTGATAAAGGTTGTAATACACACTGCAGTGCGGAGAAACGTTGTAAAGAGAAGTCAAATGACCTGCCCAATGCCACATGGAATGTCTGTTATAGCTGGAAAAAACTCCAGGCTTCTTTCCCCACAC
>NW_010430408.1:20824-25280 GCF_000710305.1 Buceros rhinoceros silvestris
CCCTACACACTTGGGACCTAAAAGTAGATTCTTTCACCTGCTCACAAATGATGTGAAGTCTGAGGACTCTGGGCCTCAGTGTTATCAAATGCAACCACAAAGTACATCCCAGCTCCTGAAATAACTTGTTTCTTTGGGAAGCTGCCTCAGTTTACGAGCGAGCAAATATGAAGATTTCAAAGAACACTGAATAGAGGCACCATGCGTAAGAGGTAAAAGTATGGCTAAAAGAGAATATGTCAACTAAATACTCCCATTGCAGCTATTTCCTATGGAACATTCAAGGAAGATACGGGGATTCACTCTGCAGTGAGTTCATAAGAACTATTTTGCACAGCAGCAAAGGAACCAGATTTCATGACCCAAGAGATCCCTTTCAAGCTCATGTTACCATGAAAACACGTTTTACAGTCTGGGTAAATGAACATAAGCGTTTCTGTAAGTCACACAAGCAATTTACACAACTTTTTTCCACAGAAAGACTGTTTTTCATACCGCACCATTGTGTTAAGCCATTTCAATGAGGAACAGCTTCGATGACTTCTGCTGAAAGATCATCCCTAGGTATGAGGTGAAGGATCTCAGCCCGGGGCAACTCACAGCCCCACGCTGCAGGTGGAACCAGGAGACTGTCAGGAACAGCCCAAAGCCAGAGAGATGTCACAGCCACCAGTCTGGGTGATGTACGGTGATACCTGTAGCCAGCATTCTCACTCATTCCCTACCAGTGAGAGGGATTTATCCTGTTTAACTATTTCCCTCACGCTGCACTATGCACAGATTGATGGGCATACCTGAAGGAGCATCAGCTCATCCCCAAAGAGGACCTGCCAGTCCTCAACCAAAACCCAGTTTGATGTCTTCAATATTCCCCATCTCCCACCTCCCACCACAGCTGCTGCAGCCTGGCTGGACCACGGGAAGGGGCTGTTTGCTTTGGAAGGCACCCAATTCCCCCGCACTCCACCTACAGCCGAAGGGAAGCATGGATGCGCGTTGAGTTTCAGCCATGGAATGACTTTAAAAGTCAACAAAAATGACTCCCAGGAGGAGGAAGGGATGAAATGATTCACACTGCTATTCTCTTCACAGGTGGAGGGAACACGCCTGTTTTTCTCGAAGGGAAGGAGCAGAATGTCTCCCTGCCCGAGCGGCTGGTGTCAGCCTGTCAACCTCCTACTCTGGATCCACTCGCCCTCTGGCTAGAAGGTAAATAATTTCCCTGCCTCTTCCCTTCGTGTTTGGAGGAGCTAACAGTTTAGAAAGAAAGGAAAAGATTACTCATTCATTAAAAATGTGGCTTTGAAACAGGCCTAAAGTGTTATTCCAGACTCTCGTAATGAAACACATAAAGGCTGCTGCTTTTTCACTTTGCTGAGCAGCCCTGGTGTAAGCAGCTATTGCTCTTTAAGAGATGTCTACGTGCACAACAGACCCAACTGCACGTCCAGAGGAATGTTCTCCCCTGCAGCATCTAATTCAGCCCCTCTGGTACAGGTCTTAGCAGGAGCTACACGCCATTAGATACACGGGGAATGAAACTGCAGCGCGTTTCTTTGGTACTTCACTCCCCGGTTAGGTTTCTCTCCTTAGCAAGGTCTCCACATGCCCACAGGCATTTCCCTGAAAAGGAACATGGGTATTGGGCTGAAGTGGGCTGTGTGAAGCCACTTCCTCAGGCAACACTTGGACGACTTCACCTCATGTAAGCATTCCTCCCACTGACTCCCACGCCAGTACCCACGGCTGCTGGATGCCAGCAGCATCCTAAGAAAATTAATAGAAGGGCCGTGACTTAAAGCAGCAGATCGTGAAATATGAAACCTCTCTTGGCCAAGTCACCTCTTAGACCAAACCTAAATAGTAAGTGACTTTTGACATTGCCTAGACACAAGAAAGGAGCAGACTAGTCTTTGCTGCGCATAAATACAGGTCCTGTGAATCAAGATAGAAAAATCTGACACCTCGCCAACTGTAGGGTTTCTAAAGATGAAGATCAACTAATCCAGATGAATCCATGCCATACCCTGGGAGCCACTAAACTGGTCTGCTGGAAAGCGGATAAAATTCTACCATTATGGGAAAACTGTTAACGCACAGTGGTTAAAGAGGAAGGAGAGGAGGGGAAGAAACCAGATAGGACTGAAACAATTCCTAAGTACTTAAGCTGTTTTCCAGCCGATACTTACTGAGAATGTATTTTCAAGTGTAGCAAGGGATGATGTTAATAATTGGTGAGTAAGCCCTGATACTAAGTGCTGCATATAGGTTTAGAACAATTGACATTTGTAGAGGTTAAAAAGGAGAATCTTCATCCGTAAGATGCTACTTCGGTTTCTTCCAGAGATGCTCAATGAAACACACGTAACTACAATGACATTCAGAAGAGCTGTTAACACCATAGCAGAGTTTAAAAGCACCTATTTTCCCGTGAGAAGCTAAGTGGGGAAGAACACATAGGTTTCTGATTGTTTTCCTTAAACCAACAGTGCTGCCTTTTCACTTACTCATTAATTCCCTTCTCCTGGGAAAGACAGAAATAGAAAGGCAGGCAGAATTTTCAAGGTTTGAGTTGAATTTTGTGGCAAAGCAAACAGGTCAAGGCTTTATCCTTTATCTGGGGATGAAGCAATGACAGGAAAACAAGTGGAGAGACAGAAAACACAAAGAGCTCTTCCACTCTTCTGAGATAAAAACATCTCTATTCACCAGCGGAAAGCTCGTGGATTATTAAGAGGCCTCATGCACTTTCCCATATTGATTCAATATAAAGCATTTAATTCCCTCTCTTTCAATCACTCTTGGCTTGAAACTGCTCTTACATTACTTCTTTGGAGTATCTGTTTTCCCTTCTGAAGGCACTATTCTCTTCTTGCTGTCACTTCTCACACATGTAAGCTTGGGGTGGTAGAGACCTTGAGTTTTAACTGCAGTGGGCTGTGACGACACAGGGAATCCTCTCGTCTCCTCTTTTTTTCCATTATTAATCCAGATTTTCATGGAAATTCTGTATCAACTTATGAAGTCATCTCCTTAAACAACAGAACATTGACCTGGGGAAAAAAACTTGAAGTTGGAAGTGTTAAGTGAAGTGTGTGCCATGCATCAGTAGAAAAGTTCTTGCAGGTCAGGTCCAATAAAAATGAAGGATCCATACAGGAAGCACTACTGGCAGTGTTTATCTTCACTTGCAAGATTTTTCTTTTGTCCTTGTGATGTTCAAGGATCTTCACAAACTAAGAACACACTGAACTCTAAGGTTTGGTTCTGGCATTATTTCAACCCACTTTTAATTGTTTTGCTTTCAGGATAGCTACAAGCCAAGATACCCAGCAGTACCCAACAATTTTACATATTTTCAGTTCTAAAAAGCCTTTTTTGTCAGAGACAGGGAGCTCAACACTTGTGACATCCAACCCTGATGAGATTATCAAGTTGGGCAACTGAAATCACCACTACTAATCATTTTTGAAAAGGAAAGGAAGATCTTACAGCCGGCACCACGCTGGCAAGTGGAGAAGGAAACTTCCTTCACATATAGAGCAAATACTCGAAGCAGTGCAGCATATGGATGGCTTCAGCCAGGCATTTTTATTAAAGCTCTCCTCCGTTCAACTACACAAGTGTGCAGTCATGGCTTATCACCTGTACAAATATTATTTCTGAATGTAGTTAAGCCTATGCTGGGAGTCTCTTGAGAAATACGTCTAGAGGAACCAGTGATTTGTCACGCATGCCCTGGATGTGTTTACAGGGAGTCTATACGTGAAGCAAAAGTCATGAATAAGCACATACAGATGTGCATACAGATCTGAGAAGATGTGGGTAGATCCCCACAAAAACTAGACAAGATTGGACCAGACAAGCTCTGCAAGAGTTCTGGATGCAATCTTGGAAAGATTGACAGAAAACTGTCACAGAAAGAACTTTTCCTCCTAAAATATGACTTATTTGAGACTCGTGATCATTTTAACCTTCCAGACTAAAAAGATGAGAGCTTTGAGGCTGGCCAAAAATGTGGTCTACCCAGCATTTATGTTTATTCTTCGCAAAACACACCTTTGTCCACTAAGAAAGATACTTTTCCCAGAACCAGGAGACACGCTTATTCCCAGTCATACTATGTACTTGGACTTTTCTTGTGAATTTCTGAACAAAACCTGCTTTTATTCTAAATCACAAAAGCAACCTGAATGGAGGACGGACAGAATCACACCGAGGTGATCACACTGAGGTGATCAGACAGAAAACACCCTAGACTGGAGGTAAAACAAATGGTACCTGGTGATCTATCCCCACACAGTTCTGGACCATGATCTGCCTGTGGGCCATCGCAGCAGAGAGGTTACTCCTCCTGCCCATGGAGGGACACAAGTGCGTGTCAATCTCAACAGCTGAACACAAGCTTCCGTGAGAGCAGAGGGAGAGAGTTGAGTCTTTAACCAAACACACAGCC
>NW_010430408.1:25351-42464 GCF_000710305.1 Buceros rhinoceros silvestris
CAAACCCCCAGCCCAGTAATGCCAGCTCCTGACACAGCCTCATGGGATTTCTCCATTAGGAAGCAGTGCCATAGTTCAGACCTGCTGATGGGATCCCAGCACCAAGCTGAACCCAAGCTGCCTAGAGCCAGGACAGCACAGGGGCTTCAGGAAGTCTAAGTGCCTTCTCCTCATCAGCATCGTCTGATATGAGGGTTCCATCATCACCCTTTCTGGTGGGCCTGCTGGCTTCATTATCATCAAAGAAAAGCAATTGCTGTCCAACTGTCAATAAGTGACATCAGGATTGGCTCACCCACCATTTACAATCACTTGGCACCCCCTCTTTGGCTGCTTCACGTTTGCCCCCCACCAGCACACTTCAGCTCATGATAAGGGTGTTGGTTTTCGTTGCCATTTTTATGCTTTAGTTTAAAAGCAGCCAAAGGAGAATGTAACGCACTAGTGTGTGCTTCCTCCCACGGACACTGGTCACCAGCCCTGCCCCAGCACACTTGCCACCGCTCATCCGAAATGCCTCTACCTCTAATGTAGCACTGGCTACAGCAACACGCAGAATTTAAACAAGGACCGCCAGGATACAAGACAGCACTTAGGAGCAGTGATAGACACTAGTGACAAGTGGGGGCCCTCCTCTCCACCGTGCACACTCCTTCCCCTCCAGCTGAAAAACAATGGAGGAAACCTGTATGAGCCTGAATACAAAACCGCCCCGCGCCTCTGAAACAAAGCCAGATGTGTTCCTGTGAAAGAGAGACAGTTGTCAGCCCAAGCGAGGCTCACAGCAGCAGAATTACATCTCTTAATTATTACCAGCCTGGCTCCCCGAATGTTCACATTTTTTCAGTTACTAAATAAGTTAATCACTTCATGAACAAGGAAATCTGCAGATGCCTTTGAGTCTTTGTTAACATAGTGCCTAAGCCAGCTTTACACTCTCTTCTAATCCTCTTTAAGACAGTATGAGGCAGTGAAGTAGCCTATAATCAGTTTTTAAGGTTATAGACAATATCCCCACTCAAGCTGGTTGCCTAGAGCAACAGTGCAGGAACTGAATACTAGCAATGAGATTGGATTACTTGCCTTGTTTATTCATCCATATATATTTATCCTCTGCTCTGCCTAGAGCAGAAGCAGGGATTTTTGTAGCCTGTGCCTTACACGCCTGGATGCAGAGCAGAATTTATGTAAAAAAATGCAGACAGCCTTCAAGAATTAATCTCTTTCCATTTCTGATTCTCTCCCTTCCCTCTCCACCTCAATACCTGAAAGTTCAAAACACTCCCAGAACTGAGATTGCTTGCAGTGTCTCAGCAGCAGTAACAGTCTTCCCACTGCTTCGTTTCTACACAAAGGTGAAAAGTCCTCTTTCATGAGTGCTGGCACCACCAGCACTGCGTCGCCTCCTGAGCTGGTGACCCTCACCAGCTGGCAGCAGAAGCTGCTATTTCACCTTCACTGAGGAATTGTCCCAGCCTGACCCAGCTACCATTTGCATAAAGTAGATTGAAATCCACTGCAATTTGAAAATCCACTGATGAGAGGTCAGCTCATGTCCCTGTGTCCCTCAGCCGCGAATATTCTAACTTCATCATCTTTCCTTGAAAATCTGGATTTTCCCTTTGGTCAGACCCACTCCCCCCTTGTACTTTAAGCTTAGGGAGAGTTTTAACCAGAGTCAGAACAACTTATCGATCCATTCTTGCCTGTAGCAGCTCTTCAGATTGGCCTTATGTAACTAGCGTTAAATCCTGGCTCTTCCTCAGAAAACGAAGTGATACAAAAACCCCATTACAGAGGGAAGACTCATAGCAATGGCGCTGCAGTCAGCAACGGCCCAGTTGTTGCTGACAAACATCAGAGCTAGCAGATGGACACAGAGCAACTGAAGCAGCACCCTGAACAGAAACAGCCTGCGGGCTTGCCCCCACACACAAGTGCAGAGGTCTAGGGCAACCTGTGAGAAGGTCAAATCAAGCTGCTGTGGATTGGCTTCCCAAAAGAAAGAACAAATTTCCTACGGCAAGAATGAATTTCAGTGGGGTTTCAGTCCTGCCAGCCTCTTCGAAAGGTGCACAGGGAAAGCAGATCCTAGTGCTGCCACACTTCTGCTTATCTGAGTCGTCTTGGAGTCCACACATTCTGAATCAAATTCATCCAGTCTCTCCTATGCACAGGCCAAAATACCTTCTTCGGCCAATATAGAAACCTCAAAACCAGTCGTTAACAGCACAGTGGAAAGGATCACCTTCACCTCTCACATTCCAAAACTTCCCTGGAGCTTGGCTGTGTTCAGTCACCAAACCGACCTTCAGAGCTGACCTCTGCTGTGCATCAGACAACGTTTACCAGAGTAGCTTCTCAAAGAAAAAAATCACTCCCCCCTTTTCCTCCCACACTGAGAGTATTACATCCTTGCGCAGCCCTGTAACATGACAACTATTTTTTATTACCATCAGCTCGCTGAGGCACTGGCATTTGCAGCTCTTAAGGGAAGAGGGGCTGTGGGAAGCTAGGATGGAAGATCAAGTCTCAGGGGAACCGCCACACATTTTTTACTGTAATCTGGGACATGTCACTTTATAACCAGTTTTTTTACTAGTAAAATGGTGTATTCCTTCAAGGAAAGAGATTAGAGGTTAGACAGACAATAAATTTGCTGAGAAACTGAGGTCTAATGTGATCTAACTGAACAGCAGATGAACTTGGCAAATGGTTGTCGCTGAAACAACAAGGGTGAGGGGGAGAAGGTTGCTGCTATAGGGAAACATATAAAAAGGGTTCGAGATACTGCATTTCAGGACGATGTTAAAATGAAAGGCCTCTTTTGAAGTGTATCCCTTCAACATTTGCAAAAAAAAACTTTCTGGCTTTTCAGCTTGAAGTGGTTTGTTTCTTCTCACTTTCAAAGTTACCTAAATTAAGAGGAAAGAGGAAAAGCAGGAGTTAAATAACCCCAAATCAATACGGAACTTTTAATTTTGGCTCTAACTGGACATTTCAGGCTGACCCAAAATGCAAGTTTTGTGGGTTTTATTTCACTGAAAAAACTGAAAACAAAAATGCTGGTCTCAAACTGACAGAAACTGTTTCCCACCCACACCTCCTGCCTTGAAACCCATCTTCAGTTTCTCGGCTCCAGAAAAGACCACTAATTCTCACATATTATTGCTTGTGTTCTTGCACTGTTCACCCAGCTGCAGATGTACAGCCTAAGCTGTTCGAGACCCTCTACCATGTGTCTGTAAGGTGTCTCCCACAACAGGATCCTGTGCCATGTGCCATCTCTCTGCTTTTCCCAAATCCTCAGAAAATGAGCATCTCATGATGGGAGACCCAATTCTTCCCCAGGCCCCCCCATGGGGTCCCCTGCAGAGGGCACTGTGAGAGCATTTGAGACCCTGTATCCAAAAGGAGCTTCCGTGTCCTCCGCTTCCTGCATCATCCCCTGCACTCAAATCATTTCCTTGGCCTATTTTCTACTTGTTTGGGATTTTTTTTTCCTCTCAGAGAAATTATTTATCGTAGGGATTGCCAGCGCCTAATAAACATCCCTCCAAGAATAAATTTGTTTATCTAAGGTATTTTATTATGCTGCCTCAGATAAAAGACAGAGGAAAAAAAAATCCTCCCCAGAATATTTTTGACTGTGCAAACAGTGGAAGAGCAATGTCCTTGAGCACAATTTTCAAAGGAGAGGTTTGTCAGAAGCCGTTTCAGCTGTTAAGGAATGAGTTATCTTCCAAATGAACAAAAAGAGGCGGTGGCGTAGGCCCCGGCAATTGATCCGGTGTGAGACACAGATTTAGGAACCTCAAAGCATTTTGTTCCAGGGGCTGCACTGGTTGTCCTCCTGCTTCACCTTCTGTTGTCATCCAGACTGGCTGGCGGGGGGAGGAGGATGGAAGCTTTTTAAATTCAGGTTGCACAGTTTCGAGTAGCAACACAAGACAGCAGGTCATGGAAAATCAGGACTTCTGTCACTCAATCCCACGGCAGTTTCTGCCTCTGCCTCATCCCCCTCCTTTCGCTGGTGTAGGAGCCTGTCTCTGTGCTGATGAGCAACGCGTGAGCTAGCAGACCCGCTACACCAGTCAGCTCCCCACGCCACAAAGTCATCGAGTAACACACCAGCTGGGTCCCTGGCAAGAGCAGCCCTGGGCTGTGCGAGGAGATAATGCAGTGAAAGGAATGCTTATTAGAAGCAGGAAGCCTGGCAGTAGGATTTCTCATCCCAAATACAAGTTTGCAGCAGTATAAATAATGCATGTCAATTGCCAGCATCCGAAAAATTAGTTAAAATAGGTTAAGAAGAAAAAAACAAGAAAAAAATTTGAGAGCTCCAATGCTCTCCATCCAAAAGGATTTGCTGCTTGTAATAGGCCAGTATGGAAAGAGGTGACAGTAATTAAAACCTCACTTTTTTTTTTTTCATAAGACTGTGCTAGCAAGGGACAGAATATCTTCCAAGTTGTTGGACCCAACCCTTCAGCGTCTTGCCCAAACTGCATGGCATTGCCCTGCCAGTGACAGGTATGGCAAATCTTGTACCTCTGGTCAGAGCGAGTCACCCAATTATATGCCTGGTTCTCCTTCCAAGAAGACACCTGGAAAACTGCTGCCCACACCTTCCAGGGCTCCAGCGCCTGCTCAGGGACAAGGCAGTGCTGGCCCATGTCCCTGGGGATCCACCCTGCCTCAGGTGCTCAAATCATTCACGAGTCACAGTCAGGGAGCAGGAAATGGCCTTCCCAAGCTCTGGAAAGTCTTCACTGAATTGATGCTTTCAGCCTGCGGAGTTTTGAAAGCTTGCCAGAACCGGCCACTTTTCCCCCTCGGCACCCAAAGGAAGGAGAGTCCTCAGCTGCTCTTCTCACCCATAGCCACACCACCTGGGGAGCCCTGCCCCAACCCAGCATCGCACACCAAAGCCCTACAAAGCCAAAACCCGAGGACGCGCAGGGAAACTGCCCTTGCTGAGCTGGGCAGGCGCAGCTGAGGCAGGACCTGGTAGGAGTGGTCCTGTGGGGGCAGAGGAGCACAGCTGGCAGCAGGATGCCCACCACAGAAATGCGAAGGACGGGCATGAAACACACCAAACGCTCACTGTCTTCAGCATTTTCAGTCAATTTTGTCTTTGTTTTGGGTGACAGGATTTTCCAGTGACGTGTGTTCAATGCCCCAAACATTGCTGTTAGGAACATACTTTACTTCCTGCATGTTGTTGCTCAAGTATAACCAACCTACAGACTACGCAAAAACAATTAAGCTGGAACCTTCTGAATTCCCTATCTTTATCCTATAGCAACCTGTGCACTGCAGGTATAATCAGCGTACTGGAGGCCAGCGGTTCCCTCTGACTAGCCAAAAGCAATTTCATTACAAGCAGCAATTCAAGCAATGAGTCTTCTCCTTCAGATCTATCCAAATTCCAGCTCCCACTGAACTCCCCCCTCCCTAGGCTACAATCTTCTCCCTAATCTAATAATAGCCCCACCAGCAACAAAACACAGCCACGCTGGTAGAACAATTTCTTGCTAAAATGCTTCTGTGCACGTCAGTGATGATATCTGTGAAACTGCTACAGTAAAAATTGTATCTTAAAAAAAAAATCTGAAAAACTTGCATCTTTTTCCACTCAGTTTTGATCACCATGGCTGCCGTCCAGCTCCTCTAAGTGCATGGACCTTTAGAAACCACCAGATATAATGAAACAATGGTCCCCAAGGAAAGCTAAGCACGAAGCCTCTGATTGTCTCAAATAATCACCGCGTACATGAAAACGTACATCTTCCTGCATATGGCACCAAACCTTTCACTCCTGCTGGGCCACACATATGTCTTCACAGTCGTTTTCCAGGAACGAACGCCCATACAAACATGCAGGATATCACTGTCTGCTCCACCAGGCAAGAACATGTCTTCAACACAGCGGCTGGTAGATCTGTCAGCATTACAGAAATTAAAAGCTCTGACTCCATCACAGCTGGGGTCTCCAGAGACTAAAACTCCTTATAGCACAGGAAGCAATTTGACTCAGAAAATATAGAAACATCCCCATCTGGCTTCCTGTCTATCCTGACCCAAACTTTGGATGCCATTCAATAACACATCGGGGATCCAGAAAACCGCTGGAGCTGCCTCTTTCACATTGAAACAAAGCATCCATTCAAAACATGGCACTTCCAGTGCAGATCCTGGGAAATGAAACATTTTCCTTGCTACTTCTAGAGGATAAAGTTCCATGAAAAACAAATGGGAACCAGGGAGCTTTTTATTGAAATGAAAAACCTGTGTTATGCCTCTTCAAAAACTGAATGATTCAACTTAAGAAAGGAGAGAAGATGTGTCACCTCTTGTAAGCAAAGCAGAGCATCCTTCTCCCAAACTAAGGTATGACCACTTTGACTTTTTCCCCGGCCGTAGGTGGTCACTAGATCCCAATCCTTTCTGCAGCCAGAGTAAAAGTATTATGATGGGGAAGCTCTTTTCAGCTGGGTCACATCTCCTGTGGAGTTAACCCACTCAGGCTGCACTTCTCTTAAAAGACCAAGGAGCTCTTCATGAAGACTGCATAAAAATGAGGCTACACAAGGGCTGGTACAAGCCAGCAGCAAAAATAATAACTAGAAAACCAAAAAACCCTCTACTAAAAGGAAGCACCTGACTTAGCTCTTTGACTGAATCAAACCCCGTAAGACTAGCAAGGTGAGGGCATGTTTTTTGATGCATTTACAAATTTTCTCAGATACTTAGATTTGTCCTGAACACACTGCACTTCGATTCCCTCAAGTGAGGCTACTCTTCATTTCATATGGCTTGCATCACGAAGCAGAGCTCCTGAACTGAAATTAAATCCACACGGACTGCTTTGTAGTCTTCACTCCCAGCGGGTTTCTGCTGGGATGGGGACCTTGCCTTTGTCTCATGGCACTCAGCATAGTGGAGCCTTTGTCCAAACTGGAGCTTTTCCTGGGAAGGAAAGCGCCTGGATTGCATCTCAGGAGGCTGAATTCAGTTCTTGGTTATGTCAAGCCTTCCAAGCCGCTGCGAGCTATGATACATGTCTGTGTTACTTCTCTGTAAAGTAGCAGTAATAATTCCTCCGCTCTCCATTGCCCACTTCCCTTACGACTGAGCTGTCCAGCGCAAAAAGGCATCTCTTGCAATGGGTAGATACAGCATCTGGAATAATTCACCTTCTGCACTTCTGCTGGGGTGCTTTTAAGATAAACCTAAATCACACTAGCATAACTGAGATCATTTTTCACTTAAAAGAGAAGTCTCTCCTCCACAACACGATAAAATTTTGTAATGAATGTCTCTCCTATGCTATTTGATTAAAACTGCATTTAGGGAAATTCATATCACAGCAAATACATGTCTTTAAGTGCCATTTATGTGTTACTTTGTGATAAATTCAAAAGCACAGATTTTAGCACGGGGCTCGGGCACATTTCATAGCACAGACCGTATTTAACAGAGCTGTAATCAGAAGACAATTTTGTGGGGCAGAATATGGCTTTACCTTCTATAGGTAAAGAAGAAAAAAAAACCAGATTAGCCTGACTGTGCTCACCATTGCCAAACAGCTGCTGTGAGCTGAGCAGTCTCTTCCAATTTTTTCCCCTTGTTTTCTTAGGGAACCTGGTTTGAATTTCTGATTTACAGTGGTCAAGTGCAGTTGTTTTTGCTTAAGCAGAACAAATAAAGCAGTAATATGAAAATTGCTCAGTTAGTAGGCTCTCACAGTCAGCAGAGGTGTAGGATTGCTCCTTGTTTGCTGCAGACTGGTTGCCTCGCATGCCCCTACAGTGCTCTGTATTGAGTACAGTAATTACAGCACTTCCTTCCCATCTGGGATTCAGTCCAAAGACATTTTACCAAGTAACAATGCTTTCTCTATTCGCCCTCTTCAGAACAGAATAGGATTGTTTGGTTTAAGTGGGCTTCCCACCAGAAGAAGGTCAATCATAACAAAGCCCTAACATTAAGATAAAGGCTAAAACTATGTGTTATGAGAAGTACCCAGCTCTTCAGAGTTGGCACTTGAGTGACAAGTTTGCACTGGGGGCATTTATGTCTTGGCTTTTGTAATTTGGGTAGTGTTCGATTTCACGTTTGTGTTTGTTTATTGCAAACCACAGAATCACCCTCCAGGTTTTCTCAATTTTCTCTTAAGGAAAATACAATGTTCCATTGCAATTAAATAAACAAAGTTGGTTTTAACATACACTTTAAAAAAAACATTGGTTTTTAAGCCTGCCAGTGGCTCAGCTTGTTTACAGTTTGCGGTCTCAGGCATTTTCCCTGTGGTTCTCTAGATGGTAATTTTGCTTAGAAAATAGCTGCCATTGTCTAGCCTCCTTTTTTAGTGATGTTTGCAAGGAAAGCTATCTCTAATGAAGCTGTAAGGGTGAGAATATCTTTCCAGCCATCGCACACCTACGAAATAATACTATTTTACTTTCTGGTTTTCTTCCCTAAAACAGCCCTCTGACATTTGTTCTAGCCGACCCCTCCTGTTTCCCCACTGTGCTTTGATACACGCCACTTTCCTATCAGTCACTGTTTAAGACCTCAGGCAAGATCTGAGAAGATTCATTTTCTTTATACTTTCTTGTTTATCCTTTTGTGTGTCACTTGACAGCACCATGCTTCCACTCCCAGCTCTAGAAGAGGACAACCCTTTCATTTATTTTGCTTTTATTCTTTCTTGGCTCTTTAGAAGGTAGGGGGTTACATGAAGCCCAGCACAGCGGAGCCCCAGGGTGATGTGGGGCTCCCAGCTGCTGGTATAATAAAACTAACAGAGTCCACTTGCCTCTTGCATCCTTCCACTGATGTTACGCAGCAGTTAGGCTTTCTGATAAACACTCTTGCAGACAGATGGAGCCTGTGTCAAGTTAAAATGCTCAAGAAGAATGCTTTCATGGGTTACTACATTGTCACTAACCTCTTATTGCCAAAAAGCCTTAATTAAGAATGAGCATACATTGTTGAAAGATAAGAAGATTTTGTGATACACAACATACTGGCCAAATATTTAATATATGCCTCAGTCAAAAATTCCTCCAATGCCTCTCATATAATCCACATTTAAGAACTCCCTCTGCACTACATCATCTAAGTCATTTTTCCCTCCACAGCCAGTAAAGGAAGAATTAACACGTCAACTCTGAGATTCAGATTGCTAAAAAGTTTAGGGGCAAAGTCCTACTGATGTTAACTGTCTTGCCCAAGAGCTGCAGCTAAGCATGAAAATGATAAGAGCTCCCAGGAGTCCCCTGGACTGTCACTATGTGGACACCTCTCCTGCCCCTGGGTAGTTCTCTCTTTAATTATTTCAGGGTCTACTAGTCAAACCAAAGGCGTTAGGGAGAGAGAAATACTACTTCTCATTATGACAAGACAGGAGAAAACAAACTTCCAGGCACTGAGTCTGTTCAGACCTGTCATATAAAGCTGTTTGTGTAAGCTTGTCAGATTTTGGTAACTGCTGTCAGCTGATTTAATTCAGGATGGAATGTTTCCCCACAAACCTTACATCTCTTATATCCTTTAACCACTGTACTCGTAATTAATTTTTAATTATTTATTCCTCCCCCTTCCTGGAAATTGAGAAATATATTAAAATATTCATTTAAAGTATGTATGTTGAAGGAGGAGAGAAGAGAGGAGAGGAGGATGAACACGTATGCACTAGGGACATCAGACAGCGCTGGGAACCGCAGTCTGGGGAGAATTGCACTTTCCTGTCTTGCATCCGTCTCTCATCAGCCATATCATTATCATCAGTAGGCACTGCACAGCCTGCTGCGCTGCAGCATCCCCTGTCTCCGCTCCCTTTCAAGCAAACACAAATCCTCATCATGGAAGTCACCCTCCTACTAACCAAAAGCCCTGCTGACAGCTTGTGCTACATACGATCTGGAGAAATTAAATCACCCTTCATCTCTCCGTGTGGAGAATCCTTCCAGAGGCTGGTCAGGAGAGCGTTAATGAGGTGGTACGTGATGCCGCGGGTAACTGCCGCTTGTGGCACACTGCCTGTTGTCTGCTGGCTTTAGTCCCTAAGCTAGTTAAACTGGTTTCATTTGTCAGAACTAATATTAACTCACGCATACTCTCAATGTTATCTTAATTTGCTAAATTCTACAGTTCAACCTAGATTATCCAAACTTCAATTATCCAAAACTCCCTGGTATTCAAAACAGGGTCAAGTCTCTTGACATCCATTAAGTACATTGAAAATTCCCTCAGTTATCAGAGACCTCATTTATATGAACATATTCCATATTCCCAGTGGTTTTTATATAATTGAGGCTGAATGTCAGTAAGGTTTTGATTTTAGAGTACTTTGACTGATAATTGAAATTTCCAGAGATAGCAATTATTTCACTATAATTTTTTTGCCTTTTTCTTTCTGTCTTGAGAAATCTATTTTATTAAACGTTCAGATTCTGACTAAAAACTCCTTTTGACACCCTGCCAGGCGATTTCAGACCTTCAACACCACCTGAAGGAACACACTGCGTTGCAGGAGCTCCTCAAGGCCCTAAGTGAGCTGGGAGTGGAGTCTCAAACACGTTCGATAATTGAACCTCAGCCCCTGGAATATGAGGCCAGAGCCTTGCCAAAGACCACTCTTCTCTACGTTTAACCGAGACGCTACCTAGTGTGAGCTGAGGATAACACCTGACTGCTGTGTCGCATTCTCTGTGAGAAAAGATTCCATGAATGCCAAAACAATTTTTCTGCAGCTAAATGTGGCCAGTGTCCATCTCTGGTTTTGACCAGTGAGACAAATTTCACTGGATATACATCAAAAATGTGTCCAAAGCTAAAACCAAGAGCAAAAAAAAAAAAAAAAAAAAAAAAAAAAAAAAAAAAAAAAAAAAAAAAAAAAAAAAAAATTCAAATACTTCTGAAATACAGAGCTTATATAAATACTGCAAGTCAACTACTTGTAATACAACTTACTAAAATTTACATTCCATACTTATTTAATTAAAATAAGATATATTGCAATCAGCATAGGTAAAGTGTACATTTTGCACAAAATTTAAATGCTTTCAGCTTTTTTAGCATTTCACCATTGCAAACAATTTGCATAACGTATGAACTGGAGATGTTGATGTGATGAGCATGTCCTTGGCAGGACTTGTTTGTGAATGTGAATTTTGGAGCCACTAGCAATGTGCAGGGCCCGTCATTCACTGCACTGCCCCTGCTCCTCATGCGTGACGTCATCAGGCCTCGAACAGATCTGCAGAGCTGTGAACGAGCGTGAGGACAGTGCTGGGGAGGGGTTATGTGCAGGTTTGAAGAACACCAGCCCTCCACCATTTCCTCACCTTCACCTCTTCCTCATCCCTAGGGAAGAAATGGGTGCTATATGGATCTACCAAAATTAGAATGGGTGCTCCCTCTCAAAACACCTGGTGATCATGCAGGCAGATGTCTGCCTTTGTAACACATCATACAGTGGTTTTAGGTTCTGAAGCTCTAAGCACGCCAGCTGGACAGAACCAGAGTGAACAGAAAGGCCGTTGGATTTGTAACACACAGAATAATTACAAATCATTACCATAATTACAATGATCTCACACACGGTACAATGCTGTCCTGTAACCATCTCTGGTTACAGAGGTGACCATCTCTGGTCATCACGCACAGAGTTTGAGCAAAGCCACTAAGTACACGCCGCATGTGAAGAGGCTGAGGAGGATCACAACATTGCACAGCAGCTGTAATGAAACTCTTGAATACAGTTTACAAACTATTTACATAAGGAAGCATAATCTAAAGCACTACAGATAATTAATGGCTGCACTAATAAGTTCTTAATCATGTTCATAGACAGGTCACAAGGCAGAAGATTCAAGGTGTTGCTCACCAATACTCCTTTCCCCCTACCTGCCACAGTTGCTGCTGATGCCTAGAGTGCACCCATGGCCTTCTCTGCAAACATTAATACTAATTGTTAATTGGTTATTATTCCTCCCTCACTGAAGCCTTTAGGAGTGAGCTTAAGCATTTTGTGAATGAAAGATTGCCATAATTATTGGGATGGAACTGTGCTCTGGAAACTGTTTTTTTATGACATGCTGTGCATGAAAAATGATCCACGGTGAACTGAACTATTGCTCCAAATAGTAATTCATGCTCTTAAACATACACATCTGCGTTCCATTTAACTACCTGCTAACTTTAGCAGAAGTAACACAGTACTAAGATACAAGAGCTGCTAAGAGAAGGTTCTGGTATCTCAGCGTGAAACAATTTGATGTGCAGAGCACGGATTGGTTGTGATTGCACAACGTGACATAATATGTTCACCACTCCTCTCATCCTGATGCTCGTTATTTGTTTATCCTGTATCCAAGTTGAGAAGAGATGCAAAGAGCAGAGAAGCCACATTGTGCAATCCACGAACTGTCTGAGCTATCTTTCAGCTCGCAGCAATTCCAGTTGATACGAAGTTAGTACACAATGACAACCACAAAAAGTGTCCTTGTTAACAGTGTCCTGGAAGATGGATATTCTGTTTGTTTACAAAATCTTTGATTAAAAATGGCTGCTTTGTCTAAGCAAAGAGCCTCGGGATAGTAAATTTGCTCGCAGTGTGAGAGGACAGATCATCCTTCAGTATGAAAAAAGAGAACCACCAAACATAGGGACAAGAAAGGAAGCAATAAAAGTAGAATATTAACACCGACAATAAAACTCAGACAAGGAAGGTTGAAAAAGGTCTCATCAGGGAGCCAGGGTCAGGAAGTGTTGGAAAGGAGAAAATAGTACTGACTGTGCACTTGTAACAGTCAGACCCCTCTGGAACAATGAGCCAACCAGCATCAGAAGAGACAAACCATAATGCATCCTGCTTCTTGGGCTTAGAAAGTTGTCTTTAGGCGTAGATATGGCCTTCTGTAGATTTGCCTCATCACAGTATTATGCTTTAAATAAAACCAAGATATATTCAGAAATTCTGGGAGGGTCCACTGAAAGGATCCCAGAGCTACACTTGCAAATTTACCTCTTCCAAAGTGTTTCAGAAGGTGTGTATTTTGGTATTATCGTGAGAAGTCAAACCTGGATCTCTGGGAGGAGGAAACACCAGAAATCAAGTTCTTGTGAAGTTCTGGCAGCTGCGAATCTAGACATGCGCCTTCGTTATGGAGCCAGAGTCACAAATTTCCAAAAAAGCAAGTGATACAGAGAAGAGAATTTTCTGAAATTTGCACATTTCAGACAATACTAGACTCTCATTACTCACAGGGAGGAAAAAAAAGCCTTCTGGATTATTTTCAAGATATGGTGTCAGGAAGGGAATCCCGATGTGCCCCTGCGCACCAGAACGCATCCTTGCACTCAATAGCACTTGACTTGAGAAAGAATTACAGAAAGAGATCCTGGCAGACGGCAAATCTGGTTTGGATACACACCAGGGTGGCCAGGGAGGAAGGGATACGTTCCTTTACCTTCCACCAGTCTTCAGCACGTTACCCCGATAAAGCTAAAACACATCTTGAATTGCCTGCTTTCAGAGGCGTTATCAAGCAAAGTTATTTTCCGCCGATCCGCAGCTGCACCAGCAGGAAGTGAGCAGCTCTCCTCGCTGGCCCCATGTGCATGCCTACAGCAACCACATTAACCGCAAAGCATGTTTTTATCTTGTTAAGCCGCTAAGCTCTGAAGTGTTCCGTTTAGTATGGTAATAACAAGGCTGAGTGATAAAGCTTTTAGTGGGTAGAGAAATAGCAGCCAAGATCTCCTGTGAAGGGGACATGGAGCTTGTTTTCTTTACATGGATCCTTCTGGACATGCCAACACAGAAATAAATCAAATTCCATAGGCTAGATAACACCCTGGCAATGAGACAGACCAACAAAAGCCAGGAATTCAGCATTAAAGAGACACTGTTAAGTAATTTAGGCCAAGAAGCTGACCTGTCAAACCTGATAAGGAATATCCTCTAGAAACTAACCAATAAAATAAACCACACTATTTAGGTACTCGGATGTTTTTAAACAAAGCCAATACTTTGGCAGTATCTGCAGAGAGAAGTTACTATTTTCCTGTTTGGGTTCTGCGTGAGTAGTCGTCTAAAGAAAACAGGAGCAGTAGGTGTACCCACCCAACGCTCTGCCCCCACCCTGCTCACTGCCACGCACGCAAACCAGTCGTTCTATCCACTCAAAATACTCTCCTCATGCCAGTCAAGACTCTCTCAACTAATGATTTAGACCTGGAATTAACGTCATGAGGAAGAGTTCAGGGATTAAATAACACCAGGGGTGTCACTGCCTATCCCTGCTCTTGGGCAAACCATGACAGCTCTCTGACCCTTAGCTCCTCCTGGTTCCCAGAAATCCATCTCCACTTTTCTTTTGTCTCCAACAATGCTGGAGCAGGTTGTTCTTCGGGGTTCAGATCTTTCTACTGCTCTCACCAAAGGAAGCCACTCTGTTTTTTGAGCTCCGGCCTCACTGATTGGAAAGTTCCATTATAGATCAAAGGTGATTTTCATCTGCAACTCAGTTTAAGCTCATGGAAAGTTATTCAAATACGTACAGAAGGAAGAAACCAGACTTTAATCTCTTGTAGTGCTATCACACCCCTCCACTTGAACTACCCTGCTTCATCCTAAGGTACCTGCTCTCAGACAGCTGTGGAGCAGTGGGTCATTTTACACCACCACACATTTGTGCTCTCTCTCCAAAAGGTAGTTTCGGCCTAACAGTCTGTTTATGACTACGCCCTGCACTCTCAGACCAGTTTCAAACAAAGCTAAAAAGGACAATTTTCATGGTGTTTCTTTTGATTTGATCACTTGGGATAGAAAATAAAGTTAACAAGCAAAACAACCCCTCACAGAAAAGGAAGGAGCCCAGGTTGCCAGGTCCTGATCCTTACAAACTACGTGATTAGTGCTCGTCCAGGCTGCTGTGAAGCAGGATCTAAACCAGCCACGTGCTCGAGAAGACTGAGCCCGCCATCAGCCTGCTGTTAGTCATGGGACAGGGTGCGCAGTGCCAGCGCCACACAAAGAAGGTCTCACGAATATTCTCCTTGGCAAAGATCCTTTGAATTTGCACAGTGGACCACGATGGTCTCAAGAGATGCACAATCTTCCTTAAGAGTAGAGCAAGAGCACTTGTAGGTAGTCTGCATTTTGGTTCGTTGTTCGAACATTGCACTATCTTGTCACAAATGGCAGCACCAGTTGCTAATTTGCAGATAACTGTTGCAGTCACAGAAGCCGATGCCTTCCATCTCCAATATCATTGGCCTCTGACTTTTGAGATAAGATACACTATTAGTTTGGGGAGGTTGTCTCGTTTTTTGTTGTTGTTGTTTTGTTTTTTTAGTTTTATCACCATGAAACAGACTTTTGGAGACCTAGATTACACCACTGCTCACTTGGCAACTTTCTGTTCAATGCAGTTTTGCAACAATGCACGTTTTCTCTGTATCTCTACTCCTGCAGAAAACAAAAGTTCAAACAACAAGATGGTGTCAATAGCTTCAGATTTAAGTTAACCACCTTCTCCTGCAGAAAACAGAGCTCTCATCAAGTATATGACCTACTGCTCGCAGGAACTATCTTCCCAGTAGTTGAAGCTCTGCAAAACAGAGAGTGAGGCTTATTGATTCACTATTTGTACCCTTAGAGGCCAGGAACGAAGGAACTACACCTGACCCCACAGATAGCATAGACATATCTGCACAATATTATTCATACCAACAGTGTGAAGTGCTTGCTGGGAAACTGGACTCCACAGAGTGAACAAGCTAGGTGAAGAAGAATAGGTCTCCCAGTACAGGTTTACTCATGTACATGCTTCCACCTGATGCTTTTCCAGACTTTATAAAAAAGTAGGTTTTACAGACCCCAGCAGTCTGCCTACCAAGGCTGCCTGTTCTGCCCATGCCTAGTGCTGCCTCCAAATGGCAGGGATGGGCCAGAAGGAACAAAAAGGGAAAACAGAAGAACATCAAATAAATCACCAAAGCAAGGCTCTTGCTGCAAATAAATGCCTTAAAATTGTCATGACCAAGGATTTAGCTGTGTTTGTAAACTAGCGGGATGAAAACACTCAGAAGTGCCTTCATTTTGTTTGTCAAGTACCATAGGAACTTTGGCTGAAAGCAAAGGGCAGGTTGCAAAGAATAAATCAGGAGTTTAATGATTTTTTTTTAAGCAGACCTGGGGCTCACAACCCCCTTCAGAAACCCATCAACGCTGCCACCCCTCAGAGCTGCAGGCACTTACCTGGGAGAGCAGCAGCTGGTGTCAAATTCACTAAACTTGGGTTATCACAGCCTGATCGGCAGATTAGCCTCGGTAAGAGCTCAAAGCCGTCTTTGACTATTAGTGCTCACAAGCGGCTGCATCTCTAACAGCTCTGTACCTTAGCTGCAGCCAGCGGGGATTAAACCCTGCAGAGGCCACTCAGCTACCTAGGAGTACTTTAATCTCTAAGAAAACCGAGTAAGCACTTGGAGCCACTGCCAGAGAGGCCAGCAAGCTTGGGCTCTGAAAGGAGAACTTTCAGGCCACCGTGCAGACACATAGGTGGATTTCTGTGTAGAAGCAGGCAGGCTCCATCCTGCTGCAAGCCAGCTGGGTGAGAAAATGAATCTCCTCCATCTTTCACAAGTATTACGAGTGAAACTGATTTCCAGCCTCTCCCCATTCTAATTCATCCTGCAAAATCGCAATTAAAGAAATTCACTGATCAAAACACTAGCAATCGCCTGCTGCAGCAGCTCTGAGCCACTGCTTTAGCATGCAAAGAATTACGCAGGAACACAGCAGCTCACAGCAACCTCTTCTGCTGGAGGTGTCTCAGCTCCTTCTGACTGCATTTAGCAAGCTGTACCAGTCTTTTCCTCACCCAACAGCTTTTCCAGCACCCTGTCTGACTTGGCACTCATTGGGATTGGTGCAGAGACACACACACGGTGACCTAGTACCGGACCACAGTCTCTTCCCTCATTCCTAGCGCCTGGCATCTCCGGCAGTTTTATCAATCAGCTCTTTCACAAGGCTTTCTAATTTAATTCCCCACAATTCTCAACATCCTTTTAAGCATATGCCGCTCTT
>NW_010430408.1:42558-48642 GCF_000710305.1 Buceros rhinoceros silvestris
CTCTTCCCAAGGCTGTGTTTTAAAGAGCTGTGAGTCACTAACAGTAACCCATGCTGAAGCTGCAGAGGAGTTTATCGGCATCAAGCTGGTGAGTAGCTGACGGCAGATGAGAGACTGAAGGACTCACTCATTCTGCAGGCCTTCAGCATGATTCCACCCCAACACCAGCACTCCTGCCTCACACTCCCCCTTCATAAATGATACCTTGAAGCTTTCTGGCTGCTCTGTGAACAGGCAAAAGGGATGAGGCAACAACCAGCAACAACCTCTCCATTACCTGCAGTGGGTTTGGATAGAGACAGCCTTGAAATAACAACCAAAAAAATTACTGCCTGGGTATACTGTAAATTCTTAGACAAAGAGTAACTTTACAAACAGACTATACACAAACATTTCGGCACCTGCAACTTCTGAGGCAGATGTTCCAGTATTTTCTTTTCCATAATATTTTAACTCCCATTTAAGCTCCTTAGAATGTCCTGCCAACACAAAGCACGGAAACAATGGAAATAAGCACTTAAGTCATCAAGCAATTGACTCCTATACAGTCAGCATTTCTCTTTCCTAACCTCAATTACCTCCCTCTCACCACATAGCCTCACTCTCACTCTGAGGAGCCGGCCTCCTTAGAATGAGGCATTTCCATAATATTTTAACTCCCATTTAAGCTCCTTAGAATGTCCTGCCAACACAAAGCACGGAAACAATGGAAATAAGCACTTAAGTCATCAAGCAATTGACTCCTATACAGTCAGCATTTCTCTTTCCTAACCTCAATTACCTCCCTCTCACCACATATCCTCACTCTCACTCTGAGGAGCCGGCACGAAGGCTTCATTCCCCTCGCGATCGCGGCGCAGTACAGCGGCTCAGATGAGAAAGGGTTGCTGCAGCTTTCTTCAATCAGAAAGACAATTAGGGTGCCGCATACGAGGGCTACGCAGAACTGCAGTTACTGCTCAGGTTTCCCCTGGTGCAGATGGGAAAGGGTTGGATGTGGATCATTCCAAGACCTTCAGGAAAACCTCCAGGTTCTGTGTGTGAAGTGCACCAGGAACTTCAGCCTGAAAGTAATCTTAAGTCTGATTTTGGCTTGGTCATTTGCAATGACTGGGCTGTTGCAAACCAGTGGCAATCTGTAGGAGTTCAGTTGCTAACTCTTTGAAAAATATGAGCGTCTGGTGGGCATTGCTGTCATGGTTGAAGCCTTGCACAAATCAAGCACTTGGCTAAACCTCAGGGGACTTGCACACTGCAGGGCAACGTGGATTCAAGAATGAAGACAGCAACAGAGCGTGGAGAAAAGGGAAGAGAGGATAAGAAATTAAGATCTTGGGCATTAAGATCTGACTAACTGAATGAGACAGGATTATTAAAAAGGGGGGATGGGAAGCAGAAGAGGCAGACAATTTTCCCTAACCTGCCCTATCCTGCCATTAATATTTAAATTAAAATGACAAATTACTGAAACAGCCATGGTCAAGGCCTCCATATCCTCCCCGGTACTAAGTATCATGATGCACTGTCATGTGCAAACAGCTCCTTCATGAGACACCAAAAGGCTCTTAATAATGGATATTACACTTCTGCAATGATCGCAGCAGAAAGCACCCAAAATTACTGGCTTTCTTTACAGAGTAATTTGTTATTTTAATGCTGTCAACCTGCAGAAATAGATTTATTGTTATTAATAATAGTGATTTGCCACATTTTGCTAGTTAAATTACAGTGCTGTATAGTTAGTTCCACAATAAAGGACTGGAAGCGTGCCAGGAGATTGCTCATAGCTCAGTGTAACAGCAGTTGGCACCGTTCCCATTAAGGCATTAAAATTTGAGTCAGAAACATAACAGATGCAAAACAAAACACGAGGTCGCTCGCGGGGATTATATAAAAACAATTAAAACAAATTAATTACCAGTTATGTTAGTGTTTCTCGGTGTTCACATAGAATGATTACAAATCCATGCAGAGGTCTTTTAAAGACCATAAAAGTCAGTAGGGATCCCTGAGGGACTAGGAGGGAACTTTTCGTTTCCAGCACAGCGCTGGGTTCAGGGAGGTGAAATACGGGGAGGTGCAGGCTGTGGGACAGGCCCAGCTTCCCAGGAGAGAAGCGGCTTCGGGAGGCTCCTGCGGAAATACGTGTACAAGGGTTGTGGGTGGAGAAAGGGGAGAACAAGTCTCAGTTCCTTGGTGCTACAGATGCTCAAGAGCATGCAGCAGGACAGACTTTATATAAATTAGCAAGTTGTGGAAAGAGACTGCATCAATTTTGTCCCCATCTTCCCCTAAGCAAGCCTGAAGGTCCTTGCAGAAAACTCACTGAAAAGTCTCTACAAGGAATTTCTATGAGGACTCCACGCATGACTGTACTTGTTTTCCAGCCAAGTATGCTTCTCTCAAAAAAAAAAAAAAATAAGGAAATGTTTTAGTATGTTAAAACTCCTCATCGTTACCCTGCAGCCAAGTGCAGAAGCTACAGTTTCCTATAGAAGGAGGGATCAGCCACTACCGAACTGCTGAATCCCTTCCTCTTCTCCTGCTCCTTCAGAAATAAAACAGTGAGGGAACTCTGAGGGCCTGAACTTCTCCTTGGATGTGTACAGCCCCAGTGATTTCAGTACTGCTGCTCCCAACAGTCACTGCCAATTCACTCCCTCCACAGTCTGCCCACACCCTGCCTCAGCAGCAGGTCAGCACAGCCCAACAGAAAACAAGTATCAGAGCTGTTCAGCCGTCCTTTACATCCTGAACCTGTGACACGGTTGTTGTAATCATTGCCTCCCTGCTATCAGCGAGGAAAAGATTCCCTCTGAGTTTTCCATTAATTCTTTAGTCCTTGGATGGTATGATCTCAAATCCTGCTGCCCTCTCCATCCCAGCAGCACAGGCAGAATGTGCATTTTCTCAAAATGAATGATTTATCTGGCACCACAGATTGATTTGACGTGGTCTGACCAGCAAAGATGTAATCAACTTGCCAAATTCTAGCAGCTGAATTTTAATAAACTGTCTCTTAAAATTACGGAGTATTAAATACAGCGTATAATCCTGGTTTCTCAACAGGATTCTCAGAGCATCCATCCATCTATACGGACATGTGACGTACTTTTACCTAAGGGTATTTTGTCTTGCTCCTCTTGAGACCGTAGGGGTTATCTGCTTTTTAATACATCCAAGCCTAAGCATCACATCAGATCCTCCAGGCACACAGAAACCACAGAAAGTAGTAGGGAGGTACAGATTTAAGAGAACCGGGACTTCCTGGAAACAAATGTACAGCGGCTGCCGCTTTTGATTATTGCAAAGCTTCCAAAACTGAAAGAAAACTCCTTGGGCAGCATACAAGGTGTTACCTTTCTGTTTGATTGTTGTTCTTAGTTTTATATTGCCAGGGAAAAGAAAAAGTGCTTTGGTATTTTAGCATGTGACTA
Source organism: Buceros rhinoceros silvestris (assembly GCF_000710305.1). Lineage (NCBI taxonomy): Eukaryota > Metazoa > Chordata > Aves > Bucerotiformes > Bucerotidae > Buceros > Buceros rhinoceros. The sequence continues at coordinate 45,996 of NW_010430408.1, forward strand.
ATGGTGGGCAAACATTATTTTACTATTGCTCTCTGAGGGGTGGTTTAGTTCCTATTCTGTCCTTTGGAAAGAAGCAGGTGTGGAACAATCACACCAACTCCACTTATTGTGCGTGTATGATAGCTAATAGTAAAGAAATCTAATCCAGCCTCACTCCAGGCCTCTCCCTCTGTCCCCCATGCTTGCATATCCAGACCATCACTCTTCACAGCAGTTCTTTGCTAAGCATCATTTGTATGCTCGGTGCGGTACAGGAGAGCACCCAGTCGCTGCCCTCAGAGCATAGCCATCCCTTTTGTCAGGAGACACAGCAGCAGGCATCGAGTGCTCACGTAAGCACTGATCCTAGGAGGTGGTCTAGACGCGCTGCCAGGATTTAGGTCTAAAGCCACTCATAATCCCTTGAAGCAGGGAATAACCTGATTTCTTTCAACACCCCATGTATTTGAATTAACCCATAGAACCTTTTTTTTCTGATTTGTTTTAATTTGCACAAATACTGGGAACAGGAGAAAAAAAAGAGGCAGCGTACAACTCTATGGCACATAGATGTCCAGGTGATGACAGGCAGGTCAGCAAATGTCCTCCACCCCTGTTTAGTGGAAATGTACCCTTTTTCCCCAAATCACATCCTTATATGCGAACTAAGCAACAAGACAGAACATTCAAGAAGGGAGAAGAAGGGAGATCAGAAGCAGTGGTTCTTCTGCTTCTTCTTTCCCTCGCTGCAGTGAGGCTGTGGTCAACAGACAACCTGCCTGTGATAATTCCCCTGGTGGCAGAAGGACCCACAGAGAAAAAACTGCAGCTTTAACCATACACCTGCCACTAACATTTTTCTATTTGACTTTGGAGCACTAACAGGGAGATCATCAAAATACTTCCCATCAATGGAGAGCACTTTCCCTCTTATTTAAACTGTTTTCTCCAAATAATTACAAAGGCTGCATCGGTTTGGATAAAATTCAGGCCTAGCCAAGACTTGAGGTCTGCAGAGGGAATAACATGCTTCCAGCAGGCATTGCAGCCTCTGTCCTTCAGGATGCATTAATGGGGGAGGCAAGTGGCCCTCAGGAGGAAACTTGGAGATTCATGTTCCTTCTTCTCACTTGAGAGTAGCACAGAGCAGCTTGTCACCCCATCCCCACCATGCACAGCACCTTCCTGACGGTGACATCGCTCTGCATCCAGCCTTCGCTGGTGAAACATCAGCACACTGGAGCACCGGCACACCCACCCAAGCAGAGCAAGCTGGCTGCCAGGAGCAGCCCTGGCAGGTCTTGAGTCAAGCCCAAGTGCTTTGCTCGAACTTACTTCTCAAATAACAAGGTATTTACAGGTTTTAACTCCACCCTCTCCAAAAGCAGGTGGAAACAGTAAATATTGATGGGTTTCACCAGATGTCACTGTTGTACAAAGTCATCCAAGTTGCATTTCTTGCAATGCACATGGTAGACTTAAAAAGACCCCTTGGGCTTTCCCCTCACCTACCCTCCCGGCCTCTCCTTGCCCTCAGCAGCCCAGGACAAGGTTCTACAAGGGGAGCAGCAGCAAAGTTTCTCTCTGGCACAGATAACTCTAAAGCCAGTTTCTTAAAGGAAAGGCATGCTGGGCTGGGGTTTGGGGAAAGCACCACACTGTACCACAACAGCTTTTGTTTCAGGTCTGGTAAGTTTACATCGAGCTTTATTTTCTAGTTTGTTCAATACCTTTCTTTTGGCTGGAAAGCTAAATTGCAGGGCTGAAGCTATTGCTATGAGCTAGCAAAGAGATAACAACAGTTAATACTTGGTAATATTGAGCCTAGAATGTCTCTAGCATGATGCTGGCTTATTAGTTTCAGCAGGGGTTCTCTGAGATAATCAAACCCAGGATTTCAGAGTGCATTTGCTCCAAGTTTGTTTCATACAGATTGATTCTAAGACGGTTTGGCTATGAGCATTTGCCTCCCCATAGCAAAAGTATTGTTCCTGATCTGCAAGATATCTATCAAAAGAGCAGAGCAGTGGCTAGATGAGCTTAGGTTTGAGTAAGATTCACACAGAGCAGTGTCCTTGCAAAAGCAAATCTGTTGAGGAAATAATTTCAGCTCAGAAAATAAACAAACTGGCACTGCATCAGAAGAGCAGCACAATAATGTTGATCCACTAAAGGAACACACTTGATGTTATAAAATAAAACAGATCTGTGCAAGGAAGTGTTTGCTTAAAATATGTGTGTATTTTTGTTCCTCAAGACACATTTAACAACAAAAAGAAGACAAAATATACACACACACATAAAGCCCTTCAGCCCGAGCATGCTGCCACTGGTTTGTTATGTATCGTTAGCTATTCCCAAGGTGACAAGCGTTATCTGAACACGGTTTGTGCAGTAATCCAGAACCAATTATGTATAACAGTTCTTCAGCAAAGGACATTGAAAAAATAAAGAAAACATGCTGATTGACAAATACACTTCCTCACGTTCAGGTCTCATGGTGGCACAGGCTCATTGCTTCCCTGCTCTCCCCTCGCTCTGGAGCAAAACCTGCAGCTCTCAGCTCGTACTGGGAGCAGGGGTAAGGAGAGGTGGCACTGAGGAGAGCCAGCCTCCAAGGAGCAGGGGGACAACAACATGTTACACCCTCAGCCTCGTGGCACACACC
>NW_010430408.1:48854-51165 GCF_000710305.1 Buceros rhinoceros silvestris
GCTCTGGAGCAAAACCTGCAGCTCTCAGCTCGTACTGGGAGCAGGGGTAAGGAGAGGTGGCACTGAGGAGAGCCAGCCTCCAAGGAGCAGGGGGACAACAACATGTTACCCCCTCAGCCTCGTGGCAACCACCCTCCAGCCCATCGGGGAGCACATGTGCGACAAGAAGGAAATGTTCGGAGAGATGGGGATGTTTGGTCCCTGCTGGTGCCATGGAGACACCGGCCAGAGAGACCAGTCAAGGCATTTCTAGGGCAAGCCTTAATGCTTAGCCAGGCCTCTGCTTTTCACTCTCGTTTCTGTCACGTGTCCTGCTAGGAAATTGTCTTCAGAGTTTGACTTTGCACTGTGCAGACCATACAGCAGGCAAGTTTGGGGTTAAAGGCAACTGCTGATGAACTTCAGATACTGCCAGCCCTCAGCCCAGTGTGTCAGCTGCACATGGGCACGTACGTGCTCCACACTTCTCCGCAACCACCATTTTTACCATGCAGGACTCACCCTCCTCCCTGCAGCTGATGCACACACCTATTCGTCAAGGCCACACCACAGACATCCTCACAGTGGCTGGGTCCCACACCTTGCTCTAGCGCAGGCAGAGCACACCTGCTGTCCCACCGCTGCTGCCTGCCGCTGGTTCTGCACAACCATGTCAACGAGCAGCCAGCCGTCCAGAGACAGGATTTGCTTCAATCGAGCAGCCACGTTTGAGCTGTGCTGGGTCGATACCTTCAGTTCTTACCAACATTAACATGAGTCAGCCCCTATCCCCACGGCTGTTTTCACAGTAGGCTATTGTACCCCACTCCTCATTTCAAATGTAGAGCAATTTTTTATTACTCATCTGCTTCCAGTTCGGCTCTGCTACATGCACATCCGTCCCTGTTTAAAGCTGCCTTAAATGTAAGGAACAAAGGAAAAATAAGGACCAGAAATACCACAGCTTGAAAGGCGACACTCATGGGCTACTACAAGGATTTGTCTGTAGCCTAGTACAATCAAAATTATTTTTAATAATGTGCTGAAAGTAGAGCACAGAGCAGAAGGTACAGAAATTAAGTTCAGATCATTCCAGAATGCAAAATGTTGCAAAGAGAGATAAAAATAAATGGCCTGGGAGAGGTCACAAAATACAGGCATGAAGAAGCAAAATAATATTCCAGCCAGAAGAACCACAGAGCTAACGACTACAGTGGAGGCTAGAGAGCTAATGGTCACATGCAATAGTTTGAGAAGATGCTCCTAAGGCACAATAAGGAGAACGCCGTGGGCTGACAACAAGCCCGCTGTCTCCACAGGGTCAGCACTGCCACTAAGCTCTCTCCCTCTTCCCACTACTGCCCCAGCTTTTCCAAGGGTCATGCTAAGGACACAAAGGCAGTTCAGTCTTAACGAGAAAGCACAAGGCAAAGAGCTTTAGGAGAAGGACTCCTTGTTTCAGGACATAAAGCAAGTGCAAACTACCTGAGGTTAGGTGGGAAGCAGCTGCCGTCGGACCGTAATTGCCTGCTGCAGGATTTCTGACATTTTTGTCTTTTACAGCTGGTAGCACAGCGGGGGACCAAATACTGTACTCTGAACCAGTCCATGAGTAGACTTAATCTCTCCTGAGCTCTCCACCTGCCATCCTTCAGTAGTATTTTCTAATAATATGGAAGCATTTTTACTCCAAATAAAAAAAAATAAAAGTCCATCTTTTAACATCTCAAGCCAAAGCCAAGTAATGCCAGCAGCAGGGTCAGCTACAGGAACCAAGTCAGCAAACCAACACAGACCTCCTAAATGCCAGCCCCACCTACCTGATTTAAAACTCTGTCTCAGTCTGATTTTTTAAACACCTGTCAAGGGCTCACTGCAAGGCAAGTTTTGCTGGGACCTCAGCTAGCTGCCCCCTTCCCTCCCTGGAGACCAGAACCCATACGAACCCAGCAGGATGCTCAGGGCTGGTAGCACTGCAGCTAGATGCTCTTTCTCCAGAATCGTGTATTCATGCTCACCTTGCCGTGTCCCTCCTGTCCCCACCTCCAACCTGGTGCTTCTTCAAACATCTTGCATCACCAGACCTATACAGAGCCTTTCCAGCTGCTGTCCTGGGAAATCGTCATCATCGCCATGCCTAAATACAGGGGTGACCTCAGAGCTGTCCTGCAGAGGCTCCGGCAGCTTCCTAACTCCAGGAGGAACCTACCAAGCACATCTCAGCCCAGCTGCCTCCCACTCCAACTGACTCACTGCCGTCTCAGTTGCCAGCTCACAGCAGGCATGACACCAACGAGACCGGGGGGAAAAAAAGCAAAAAAAAAAAAAAAAA
>NW_010430408.1:51207-51860 GCF_000710305.1 Buceros rhinoceros silvestris
ATACCACAACAAAAGCAGGGGGGAAAAAAAAAAAAAAAAAAAAAAAAAAAAATCACAGTGGAGGAGTGGAAGAGAGCCCAAACTGGAAGAGGAACGGCTCTTCACATTTGGTCTTGTGCATACTGTAATGCATCAGCCTGCAAAAGACTGGATTCATGAAAGCCTCTGTGTAAAGGGGAAGAGGCTGTGATGAGGTGTCGTGCATTGTAAGCCCCTTTTTGGCTACTTCTCAGACTGGAGCAGCATGAACGGGGCTTAGACTGGGAGGTCTCAAAGCACAAACTGGAAGAGGAACGGCTCTTCACATTTGGTCTTGTGCATACTGTAATGCATCAGCCTGCAAAAGACTGGATTCATGAAAGCCTCTGTGTAAAGGGGAAGAGGCTGTGATGAGGTGTCGTGCATTGTAAGCCCCTTTTTGGCTACTTCTCAGACTGGAGCAGCATGAACGGGGCTTAGACTGGGAGGTCTCAAAGCACAGCAAATGAAGCAGTGAAAGACAACACTGTTTTCACTCTTTACTCAGGCAGGAGCCTTTTGAAAGAGATAAAGTTGGCTGCAGGGCCCTAAAGACAGAGAACTGGATTTGTTTCCTTGTATCTACACAGTCAGCTCCAGAATTGTTAGAGAAAAGTAAGTTCTAAAAGGTTCAG
>NW_010430408.1:52074-57794 GCF_000710305.1 Buceros rhinoceros silvestris
ACATGCTCATGGGACAAAGCTCAACCATAGCATGAAAATCAGTCCTATAGGAATCAACAGAAAATCCCGTCAGCTTTGACTGGATGAGAATACGTGCTAAACTGCAAAAACTACCCCCTCCCAGCCATTACCAGTTCACAAACAGGTATGAAGGCACCACATCTAAAAAACATGAGACACTTGGCAGACGCTTCAAATCGCTTCAACTCTCAATATCTCACAGTAGGAGCCTGAAAAATCCCCCAGCCTTTCCTTCAGCTCATGAAGACACTCTTAGTGCAACCGCTCATATGCAGGTGCCCACTAGCGTTCCCACCTCCCACTGAAGGCCCTCCCCAATGTCTGCTCTGCCACGCCAAGCACCAACGCACCAGCACTTGGGGCAGGTTTGGCTGTGCAAGAGCATGGGCCATTGGTGGCCGGGGGGCTGGAGCAGATGGGACGAGGCTGTTAGCTTGGGAGACACGGCAGGGAAATGAGAGCCTGGGACAGCGGGGAGAATGGGAAAGAGAAGGGAAGAAAACACCCTTCCTGAACGCTTGCACACAAGAACAATGCTCGCCTGAAGCTGATATTTGAAGCAACTTCCCCCCAGCAACTATGCAGATTTTTTTTTTTCCTCAGAAGAGACTGGTCAATGCCAGTACAGATGAGCAGCACAAGTCAGGAAAATACTAAACCAAGAGGTGCAGCTGCAATGCTTCTGCACCCTCCGGTGCAGCTGGAGTCTGAACACCAAAGGGGGATCTCAGCTGCTTGTCTTTGCTCCTACGGCCTTAACCCCTGCAGAAGGTTGGGAGAGCAATTACAGTCTTTTAGAGCTGGTGATTAGAGCCTCCACTGACTGCCTGCTCCTTCCCTGCCAACATCACACCCAGAACAGCCCCTCCAAAGAAAACCCCAGTCTCGCTACTCTTAGGAGGCACTGGGGACAGCTTGGCCAAGAGAACAGCCAAGAGCTGTTGAACGGCTGGAGCTCTGACACTGGATAAACGCTGTCACCAAGCCAACAGCAGAGTCACTGGGGGCTAAAGAAAAGAGCAAATGTTTGTAATCAGAGCTGCAGCAAACTGACTGGTTCCTTGCTAAGCCCTAAGAAAAACAAGGAGATGAAAAGTTGGCTTCTGCTCTTTTTAGTAGGCACTGGAAATGCCTTGGCTCAGTGCGAACCGATGGTGTTTACACAGCCTCCCTATTGCCTCCCGTCTGCGTTCACTCTCTAAGCAGCTTTTGTTTACAAGCAGCAGGGAATGGGATCTCTGTCCATGAAAATGGATGATGTCAGGGTTAATTAATCTGACCTGAGGTGACACAGCCAGGAGCAGCCTCGGTGTCTCCTGGTAGGAAGAAGCTATATATAGTCCCGTGACATGATGAGACATATCAATCATGAAGCAAAGAAAATAAAAAGGCAGTTTGATTTAACAGTAAATTCTGCTTTGTGATCCCAGGAAGGCTGCCCAGCTGAAACGGTGCATGAAAGTTGACTGTAGTGCAAAATATATTTTCAGATGTGGCACCTTGAAAGACAGGGTTGTTAGAATATTTGTGCATCTTTAACAGGGAAATTTCCTTATTAATCTGTAGGTCACGGCTGTGCCGAACACTCAGCAGCTTTGCTTCCCAAGGGTGTGTGAACATTGTGCTCTAGTTCAAGCTGCAGACTTTGTCTCCCCTTAATTTCTCTTGCAAATCTGTCTGAGCTCAGAATGCAAAACAGAATTCAGTCAAACACTCAGGCAAAGCTACACACAGCCATGAATTTCATGTGGTTCTTGATGGTAAGCTATAAATCCATCCAGGGCTGCCCCCAAATGTTTCTCAAACCTCCAGGGGACTTCTCAGCTCTTTATTTATAGGATTTCAAACAGAGGACACAGCTGAGCTAAGGTGACTCTCAGGGTGCTGGGCATGCTCCTTAGCCATTTTGAGAGCTGATGGGGAAAAGCAAAAAACCTCCTCACCCTCTCTTCCTCCTCACTATTTACCTGACCATACACCCAACTCACAGATCAGTGCTTTCAGGAGGCAATTTCAGGAACCAGGCAATGTGTGATCATCACAGCAAAGGCTACCAGACACCGTATGTTCAGACAAATCCCGCCAAGGGAAGACCTGTCCTGCTGCTGGTTCCTGCTCCAATCAAGAAACCGATCCTCACACTGTCAGGATCAACAGCAGGTACGATTTTGTTTGCGCTGCTGCCAGGCACTGGCTGGCAGGCCAGGCTGCAGCCGGGCTGATGCTGTTCTGCAGCCCACGGAGGACAAAGTGGATGATGATAAAACAATCTCTCTTGGCCTCCAAACAGATTAATCTATAAATATTGATAGCCCTGAAGATTTAAGTGTTCTGTTTATCTACAAAACAGGTGAAATCTTGGCAACAGCCAAGTATCTTCCTGGAAATGGCTCAGTTTTATGTGCTGTCCTAGCTTGGGGGGAAGAAATCTTCAGCGTGGTGCATTACTGGGCTACCCAGAGACTGTCACCTAGCACTGACACTGCTGCTGGCTGCTACAGCAAATCCAAAAATGAACAGCCAGTTTATGTTATAACAAAAGCAGAGTGTGGCATGAGGGATTTTCCTGTCTTAGCTGATGGACAAGAAGGAGAATTTTTTAAAAAACCCCACAAAATTCCACAACCCTGCCTCTGAAGTGAGACTCAAGTGACTGAACACGGTAATGACATAGCGCAGGTGCAGCAGGGATTTATCAATGACAAACATGTGCGAGAAGAGCGTATGTTTATCCTGTATGTACACTGTGAAAAATATAGCCCCCCATCAGCACCACGCCTGAGCGCAGCCCTGCTCAGCACAGCCCACAGATCAGGACAGGCTGACAGCTGGGTATTATTTATGGCAGCTTTTCCAACGAGGTAGACATTTACAAATCAAAATAACTGTCATCCTTGTTGTCTGAATGCAATTTTTGGTGCTTTTTATCCTCTGCTTTCCCCCACCTACTGTATTATTAACAGCCCTTGGCCTCTGCCTGCCAATCTCCGTCTCCCCACGGATGTTCTCTGATTCGATGTTTTCACAGCACATGGCAAAACCCCCAAAGCAAAACCCCTTGCTCGGCAGATGGCACTCAGCAGCACCCAGGAAACCCACCCGTTCCAGCAGTCCCTGCCCACCCAGCAAGTGCAGAGGTAATTGAGATTTTTGTTCTGGCTGACATCATCTCAGGGACACTAAGCCCAAGAGCTCCCCAGGGCTATCCAGGGAAACCTGGGGTGATGCTTCCTGCTGCCAGGAGGGTGGCTGGACTCAAGTGGGTGCTGTGCAGTCACCCCAGCAGCTCCATGGAGCCCAGCACACCCCAGGAGATGGACACAGCACCTGCTTTTCCATAGCAGGTCAGCCCAGAGCAGCTGCGAAGGAGGGGAGTGTGCATTTTGTACCTTCCTTCAAAAGCTGCTAAGGCAGCCAAGAGGGGAGGGAGGTGTTACAGCCACTTAATTACTAGGAGAGTTGTGGGAACAGCCCAGCTCATGGCCGCCTGGGACCACTTCTTTCCACTGGGATGCTTCCCCTGCAAAGCCAAACACGGGACAGGCTGCACTGCAGACCTGGAAAATGCCTGCAGGGAACGTGCCGCAGGAGCAGAATTTGGCCGGCAGCCTCTCAAGAGGGGAAGCAATTTCCACCAGCACTTGGCAGCCAGTGCTCACTTCACCTGTGTTCTGCCCTGGGTTTTCTGTGCAGCCACACAGCAGTGAGACCCAGCGAAAACAAAGCAAACTGCCTGCAGTTCTGCTTTTTCCCCATAGCAGTTTCGTTATGGGAATAAAAATAAAGAAATAGACTTTCCGGGACCTCCACTCCCCAGAATAATAATCACCAAAAGGCTGCACAGAAGATTTTTATCCCTTCACTGCAACAGGAGTGTGCATTTGCCTCCTAAAAATTGCATCTCTCACATCATGACCCACAACCCGCCTGTAAGCGGTAGTTGCCTCGAGCGGTGTGTGGTACAGAGGTACGTACGTCTGAGAAGCTGGCGGGAGGCTGGATTAACAAGAGCTTAAGGAGGCTGCAACCCTCCCCATTAGCTCTCTATCATGTGCAATAAGAGCAGCCATCCTACTGTGCAGCCCTTCCCATTCCCATGGAAACCATTGGAGCATCCAGCCAGGAGTATAAATAAACCTCTCTTAAGAACTTCATCCTCTGTGTAATTTTACAGCCGTGATGTCTCACACCCTTACTTGGGGACACGGGCGCCGGCACAGTGCTCTTGCCCTTGTACCTAAATGCAAGCCAACGGTGGACACGCAGGCAGAAGCACGGGAGCCCAAGGAACTGAGAGACCGTATCAGAGAACATAACAAGACACGGTCAAACGCTGTACCTCACAACTGTGTAAGGCAAAAGTAGTCCTACCATCAACTTCAACTGTCCTATGTGGATTTTTAAAGTGATAAAGAACACGATCTAAAGAGATATGATCGCAGCTCAAGGAGCCATGCAAAAAATAGCCCTGCATCTTCCCCCGATAGAGTGCTCCCACACTTACAGCACGGACCCACCTCCCATACTACGACTCCTATTAGATAATCCAGGTGATTGGGAATGTCTGTTTTGAACCCATCCACAACGCAAGCCAGGGACCTCGGGGCAGTGAGTCCAGAACTCGGCCAACCATTTTTGTTTCATTTTAAGGGGGAGTGGGATTACTTGCAGATGATTTAAAAAGATCAAGTTCTGTGGGACACACACACCACTCTAACTCTACTCGTAGCTGTCCATCTTATCTACACACATTATCTGCCAACTCACCTACCCAACCCTTTCCTGTCTTTCCATAACCATTTTTTCAGAGGAAGGGGGTATGTCCAAACAATTTCCATGTTTGCTTTACAGAAAGGATTAGACACTGCACAGTAAAAGATCAACTGCTGCTGCACATCAGGACAAAAACCTGTAAGTGCTATTAGCTGCCGTGCTGTACTGCTCATCCCGGGCTCTAGTCCTTACACAGCAGCAGAGCAAACATTCGAAGGAATGGTATCACAGGAAACGGCAAACCTTTCCAGGTTTTTTTTTAGCCAGGCCCCTAATGCCTGCTGCTACCTGCACTTTATCAATTATTTTATTATTGCTAATAATTATCCGATTAAACTCCATGCAGAGGAACGTTTCCAATTAATTACAGCCAGAAATAGTAATGACAAGAGCAGTGCCAGACCTAGATCAAACTCCTAGATGACTCTCTAAACCTGTGTCACAGCAGTGAGTCTCTGACAGCAAGGGGAAAACCCCCACTTGACTTTGTGGGAGTAATTTTATTAACTCTCGCTAGTTCCGTTAGTTGACAAAGTGACAGGATCCTGGGGAAAATTTCTCTGTGTGTTTAGTACATCTTTGGCAGGTGTCAAGGTATATTCTCTGGCTTGTCACTCACTGCGCTGCCCTTTAGATAGTTATTATTTCATGTAATTATGATTATTACATGCTGAGATGCCCCCCTTATGAATAGCCTCTGGTTGCTGTCACTCACTGCTATGTGATGCGGGAGGATGAGCTGTCAAGAAGGAACTACAGGGCATTAAATTGCCACATTCCTCTATTTTAAAAGTAAGCCGACGCTTTTGCTGGTCATCCCATTCCATTTACCAAGTGGCATGCTCAGGACAGAAACACTTGGGCAGCACGGACAGAAAATCATCTGCTGTGAAGCACCCAGAGTGCCAGTCGCAGTCACGGCAGCC